>NW_028319753.1:0-200882 GCF_062004578.1 Staurois parvus | reverse complement strand
GTACAGTGTTGCATGACCGCAATTGTCATTCAAAGTGTGACAGCGCTGAAAGGTGAAAATTGTCCGGGGCAAGAAGGGGGTCTAAGTGCCGGGTAGGCAAGTGGTTATAAAAGCCGTGCTGACACTGCAGGCAGTGATGTCTAGTGGGCCCCTCTCCTGACTGGTTTCATCATGTGATCTGGGACTTCAGCATAGGAAACTTGAGATCAACATCAAGAAATGTAGCTGCTCACCCAATTCTCAAGTTCCAAGTGACAGCGACCATTCTCCTATTGCTCCAAATGTAGAGGCCAAATCAAATACATACCAAGACTGAGTATTCTTGGGGCCATTTTCCCAAAGCCCAAAAACCCAGCCAGATCCAAATAATATAACACAAAGAATTTAATTTTCCTGATTCCAGGAAAAGGGTCAAATCATTTTACAGTGCCCCTCCACCCCCCAAAAAAACTGGAACCTAACTAAAGATTTGAGCCTCTTATGTAAACATGGGGCCAATAATTAGACTGCTTTGTTTTGCACATCACATGACTAGCAGGAAGATCTATTCCTTTGTCAGACTTATCCACCGAGAATCTCTACACAGGCAATATAGGACCACAAGTCCCAGCAGTGCACAAAGCAAAGCACAGTTCAATGCATCTCCTAGTTAGGGCACGGCCAGGAGGGGCTCTGACATCCTCTCTCTAGCTCTCTCATTCATCAAGAGATTGCATGGCCCTTTCAATTGTCCAAGCCCCAAACTCCCAGTGAGAACTGGTCTGGTCTGGTCGGGCCTTTCACAGCCACAAAAGACCATGCTGTCTGCACTCCCTGCTGAGATCAATCCCATTTCCCACCTCCTGCGGGGCACAAGAACTCCAAATTGTAGACAAAGCAGACAAGCTAACTGTTTTTCCACAAACAAAACACAAAAATAAAAGAATATTTCTGCTGTCCGTCACACAGCCTAACTAGTATCTGTTACTAATCATCATCTTGAACTCTATTTGCAGATCATCTTTTGCCCCTGGAGGCCCCAGCTGTTGGAGTGGGAGAGGAATCTGCATCTGATGTTGGGGTACGGGAACTGCTGTAATGGGTGGGGATGTACAAATGCATGTTACATGTGTATTTGGGAAATGTCATGCATTTTTTTTTGTTTTGTGGTGCAGGGAAGTTCAGGCACTCCAAACTTGTGTGAAATGCCGTCACCTCCACCTGAGTTGCCTGAACATCCGGTAAGAGATGCTAAAGATGTTCTCCCTAAAGAGTCACCCATTTAGAGTATAACTCCGTTCCTGGCTGGGCAGGATTTGGCAACGTGATCTGTAACTTACGTTTTTCGAATCATTGCTTAGTCAGGAGCTGGAGGGAGTGATGTGCATGTGACAAATCAGCAGGAAGGTATCAGTCTGGGGAAAGATGCCAAACCATTCATTTCAGTCAAATGCTGATCCAGTGTAATGTGTCAGGGAAAGGCATTCACCAATACCTGGTCCTAGGGGTGGGACAAGAACATGAACTAGTGTTTGGTGCAGGGGCGGACTGAAACTCATGGGGCCCCGGGTCAATAGGGGATCATGGGGCCCCTGTGTGCTCGCTCACCCTCAAACCACACCCAAAAAAGCCTATGAAAGGTACCAGGGACATTTCATGGGGCCCCCTACTGACCCCGGCAGTGCCCGAGTTCCCCAATGGTCAGTCCGCCCCAGGTTTGGTGTCAAACGAGCCCCCTGTCATGCTGTGTGTTAAACACGCTTTCTTTTTTTTGTTTGTTTCTCCTTGCAGCCAACATTGGATCCAGCTGGTTCAGGACCCCGTCCACCTGGACCCAGCCCCCTTCGCAAGCTTGGGGAAAGGCTGTCGTTCAACATGGAGAGATTATGGGAGCAAAGGAGGCTTTCTAATGCATCCAGTAATATAGAAAGGTTACTGGGGCTCCAACATGAAGCCCTGCTTGGACTTGTCACCGCGGTCAGGGAGCAGACAACAGCATTGCAGGACCTTAGTCATGATATCCGGGCCTTCTGTCAAGAAGGGGCTGAACAAAATACATCTTCAGCCAGAGGCTCCCAACCCTTGTGCAGTAGTAGTTTGGGGCCAATGCCAAGGTTGCCACAGAGTTTCCCTGTTGAAAGTGCCAGGGAAGCAGCAGAGGAACAAGCCTTGGAGGTGCCGAATCTGGAACTACCCACTCTGGAGCAGCCCCCTCAAGAAACCCCACCCGAAGACCAGTATGCCTCCTTCCCCATGGATCCCTCTTCTACACCTTCCTCACACTCCACTTTGCCCCTTGACCACACCCCCACTTTCACACCCCCTCCCCTTGTTTCTACATGCCCCTCCTCTCAATCCCGTTTCCACCCTTACCTTCCACGTCCTGCCCACTCTCCTCAGCCCTCAAATGCCCCTCCCCACATTCTCCCTGTCTTCCATTCCCCCCATTCAACCTCTCCCCCAGCACTCCCTCCCCACCACTCTTTCCAAGCCCCTCCACACACTGTACCTCCCCAACCCTCACACCCACCCCCTCTGCAGCAGCAGCCTCCTCCTCCCCATTAATTTTGTATTTTTTTTATAATAAACATTATTTGGAAAGTAGCAGAACGTGTCTTTCAAATTGTCAGAAATGCATTTGGGGTAATAATGGTGGCTTGGTCATGTAGGGAATCCAACACAGGCGCTTTTCTGAGTATGGCTACCAATAATTCCAAATAGCGAACACTAAAAAAGCAGCACTTCAGAAAGAAAACTAAAAGGTGACCCTTCCAGAGGCATTGGGGGTTAGACTCTTTGGCCTTTCTGCTGCTTTCACCTGGTGGTCTGTCCTGCAAATGGTTTTAGCTGTTCCCCATCACACAAGTTCTCTGGCACATGTAGCGGTTGGCCATTATCTGCTAACCATTTGGCTGCCCCAAGGGAGCTTAGAATTATCAGTGGACTCTGTGGGCAAGGCTAACGTTCCCCAATATGGGAACACACAATATTGCAGCTTGTTCTCTAAGTGTCGGCTAGCTTTTGTCTTTTTGGGGTGCTGATTTTGGCCAAGACTCCTGCATGGAACACTCACCTCCCCCAGAGACTGACACTGCTGTCCAAATATGTTCCCTGTGCTACTTCATTGACACACACTATACAAGAAGTGTGTAATATCCAGGACACCAGGCGTGACACCAGGACACAACTTACACACAGTAACCTGCCAAGGAATGCTAGAGACACAGAAAAGTTGGGAGAATAAGAAGAAGGCCTTCTGTTGTTTGGACTATCATTATGCTGGACTAACTGGACCCAGACTAAGTTTGCTTTACACCCCGTGTAACATCTTGTCCTGAGATTGGTTGGGGAGCATAGGATCTTTAGCTGCCTGATTCTAGACGTGTGTGCCTATGGAATTTATGTGCCCAGTGGACACTTGTTCCTCACTTCATTCCCTCCCCACCTCTTGTTGTCAAAACACTGACATGTGAATGAGCAACAAGTTGGATCCAAGTGGTATGTGTGGAGCAGATAGACAATTTGCCCATTAGGGCCCCTTCTTTTCTGGGGGACATTGCATGTAACTGGTCTCATCCATAACTGATAGTCCATCCAAGAGCAGCTTTCAAGTCATGTGACTTCTGTGTAATGCCAATCCCAACTAGAGATGAGGTGATGGGAGACATCTTGACAGAGTTGGGCCACAGGATCCCCCCACACATTGTCTACTTGGCTGCACCCCCCTTTTGGCAGTCCGCACAACTACACCCCACCAAGCTATGTAGAAGTCCCTGGATGGAATGAAGAGCTACTCCAAACGTGAACAATGTAACGTGAATGGAGTGTTCTGTGTAAAGTGTTGCAGCATTTCACAAGAGGAAGCAAACCAAGATTGGGAGTAGCTGCAGACAGCAAGCAGACAACTTCAATCTTTATGTATCCCAGCTTAGGATTGAAGGAGCTGGTTTACCTCTCGGAAACATGCAATCCTATCTGCTACAGTCCTAAAGCTGGACTTGCCAGAAAACACTTCGTTTGGACATTACCAGAAATTCCAGGTAAGCAAGATTGTCCAGTGCAGCTGGAGCTAGCAGAGTCCTGCAATGCTTTAGGGACATGCAGATCAGCTCCAACTGCAATGAAGAAGATTGCCGACCTGCAAAGGCTGAAGAAGACACAACACAGGGCACTGTCCAAGAGAAATAGAACATTTATTACCAACAATCAATAGAAAACTATAAAACATCATAAAAAATTGTAACTAAACTAAAATTGCTGCCTGAAATAGTCTCCAAGGCTGGGCTGGTCCTCGTCTGGTTCCACCTCCAGGGCTTGCTCCAGGACCTGGATCCAGCGGCACATCCAGCCCAGGAGGCCACAAATGTCAGGATCGGGGAACAATGTAGAAAAAGCCAAACAAAATGTATTATCTGTAATAAAAAAGGAGACAGACTTGCTTCACACAACAACAGCATGCAATGCTTGTCTACCTTTGTCCATTATCCTGAAAGCACTCTATGCTGTTGTCACCTCATAATTGGAACACAGAACTTACATTTCTTGCCTGGATGATATCATGGCCCAAGGAGTGAGCTTGGAATCCTTAGTCCTAGATTACCCGCTTCCCACCCGCAATGTACTGTGGCCAGGCGGCAGCTACAGGCAAAGCAATGTACTTGTACGTCACTCTGGCTGTACTAACACAGGAGGCACATCACACACCCGAGCCGGCACACAGCGCTCCCCTCCCCCGACTGCTGTGTCTGGTGGATACAGCGGAATGAAGATCCCAGTGATTGTGACCCGGTGATCATGTGATCTCTAAGTGATCCCAATGTAAGCAGTTATTATGAATCAATCTCATTCATAACAGCTCTGCTTCTCCTCCTAGTGAGCTGTGATTGGCCCACAGCTGTCACATGATACATGGGGCCAATCACAGCACCCTGTACCATGTGACCAGCTCCAGCCAATCACAGATCATTATCGTGAGCTGTCAAAAATCTAACTCACTGATGACAGTTGATGAATGAGTTTGGTTCTGACAGCAAGCTTTGCATTGCAGGAGAAATGACCATTATTTCTCCTGTAAAGAAAAGTGTGGGAAACAAAATCCCTGATCACCCCCCTCCCCCCCCACAGTAGTACAATGGTTACTATGGTAACATCCTACTATTCTGATACAAGTATTAAAAAATAAAATTAAATACCATATTGAGAAATTTGTTTTACATATTTTTAAGGTTTTTTTTTAAACTACTTGCCAACCACTTACCCGCATTTTGTGGGCGAACAGCAGCTCTTGGCAAAGTGGCGTAATCTGCATCGCTTCCTGTTTTGGGGTGTCAATGCGCCTGCGCCCCCCCCACTGCCCTCTCGGTCGGTCCAGGGAGAGAAGAGAGAACACGGCACCGAGTAAAATCACCACTACATTGTACACACACATGTTAGATTAGCACATTTAACCTTTTGATGTCCCCGTCACCCAGCCAGTGCCATTAGTACAGTGTCAGTATATAGAATGTATCACTGATCTCTGTATTCCTGCCACTAGTGACATCACATCGTGTCAGGGTCAGTAAGCCCCTCCCAGCCAGGGTCAGCTGGCGTTAGATTGGCCGCACACTGTCGCACTCACGCTATAGGTCGCTGATCACCGCCATTACTAGTATAGTGTTTGTACGGATCAATATATTAATCATGAACAGAACTATACTAGTGCCGGCTTTGTATAGTGTCCCCAATACTCAGTGTTAGCCGGATCGGCCCGGTCACTGCCAGCACTAGTGTTCAGCCCCTCCACTGTTCTTCACAGAAGATTTGTACCAATTGTGGGCCAAGGCAATTTATACACCACAATACATGGCGACACCCAAATTCAGCTCTTGTCACACAATTCACATGGAACTCTATCACCGTTTATGAAATTAAAACTTATTGGGCCGAACCCCCAACATGGACATTACAGAAAAGAATGAATTGCAGTCATATTGGTCCGCAGACCCGATTCATCGTATGTCCGTGTTCTCTGCTGGTACATATATGTCCAACATGGACCAGCAATGTACTGGAACGTCGCTGGACTTGGAGTGGTTATACCGGGAGGATGCTTGCAGCTACAGGCAGCATTCTAGTGCTGGTTTATTAGCTGGTGGGCGGCTTTCATGTAAAAGTAATCCTAGTGGCCAATTAGCTGCAGAATTGTTTTTACGAGCAGCGAGATGGGACATCATTATAAATGATTTCCTATAGCAGCAAATCTGATGAGATGAATGAAGTGGGTGTAAAGTGGAAGCAGTGGATGTGCAGGGAGCAGCATCTTGAGCACAAAGCACTTTATGTTGTGGATGGATTTGCACACGGTTCAGTTTCCTTCATTTATTGATAAACCCCATAAGACCAATGAAGTGGGTGTAAAGTGGAAGCAGTGGATGTGCAGAGAATAGGATTTGGAGCCCCGAGCTCTTTATCTCTGAATGTCTCCACATATTTGTAGTGTATTTGTGATGATTTCTGTGCACACACAATAGGACAGCGCTGTGACACATAATGCTCTTCTAGATGACAGGGAATCCTTCCCTTTGTTACAGCAGCAGTCCGCTAGAAGGTTTTTGTAGGTTTGGAGTTGTTACACATAGCGCGGGTTTTATCCATTTATAGTGATGACATCATTGCCCAAATCTGGGGGTCACCAGCCATTTCCACCCTTTACTCCCAGCTGGGGGGCTTTGTATCCATATACCAGATGTTCTACAGGACTAAATCTGCAATCAATGTTACTGCAAAATCAAAGGGGCCAAAACCCCTCCCCCGAGGAGTCATATATTTCTGTCCCCCTTGGTGGGAGTGGAGGTGACCCCTCTATAAGGATCTACAGTCCATACACACCCAGCACAAGGCCGGGGTCACACTACCAGACGCTTCTCGGGCTGCAGTTCCTCTGAGCTCCACAAGGTGGTGATCTCACTTCTACCCAGACAGGAAGTCTCTATGGAAGACAGACAGGAAGTGATGTCAGGTACAGACAGGAGGTGATGTCAGGTACAGACAGGAAGTGATGTCAGGTACAGACAGGAAGTTCTATGAATGAGGAAGCGGAGAGTTGACATTCCTGGATCTGGCAGCAGAGGAGGTAATACGTAGATGAATCCCTTCAGGGGGAGGAGTTGATGATAATATATTTGCTCCCAAAGCTGGCCTACATGGTTCAGTTGTATCGTTCAGCCAGCGGGATGACCATAAAAACTGAAGTGATTCCCCCATCCACACATTGGAGGTGGATGGGGGAATCCTCCCCGCTGCACTCTTGTATTCTGACAATGGGGGGACTCCTCCGCTCTCAGAATACACGGATCAGCACTGGAGCTGTTGGCTGCAGCCGCTGGGGGAGTGGCTTTTATCCGGCAGTGGCCACACATGGATGGAAATGTGAGCGATCCCTGCTGAACCAGCTGAATTTCCATGGATCTATGGTCACCTTCAGTGACTTCCTCCCCTCCCCCTCATCTCCTTCATGATGGAAGTCATGCTGAGATCATCTCCCATTGGCTGAGCAATATTCTCATTTGTCTCTCAGCTCCTTCTTGCTATTCCTCGTCCTGCCTGTTGTTTCCTTGGATTGATTTTCTGTGTAGTGACCCCGGCTTGGTCTCTTGGATGCGCTCGTCTGTTGCTTGCCCTGACCTTTCTCCTGATTCCTGGATCTCCTCCTCATCTCTCCTCCATATCCTCTTACACAGCTTTTCTCCACACCTGCAGTGACCCTGGGGGGAGGAAACTTGGCACCAGCACGCCGCCAAATCCATCCCCACCATTAGGGGCTCTGGAGACAATTGTCTGCTATTTACACTCCGTTCCTCCGCACGTCACCTGATCACATGACAGCTTACTTCCACAGATTCCGGACAGATTTCTGGATGGTAAAGGTCAAAGGTCACTCTTCAGTTTAGGAGACACACCCAGGAACAAGGATTTGGTTTATATGGAAGCCTCATATAGAGGACCCCTCAAATCTCCATCTAAAGTCTATATGTCCTATGACATCACACTGACCTCACAGCTCCTCCTCCCAATGTCCCTCCATTCAGAGTCAGAGAATCCAATGACATCACACTGACCTCACAGCTCCTCCTCCCAATGTCCCTCCATCCAGAGTCAGAGAATCCTATGACATCACGCTGACCTAACAGCTCCTCCTCCCAATGTCCCTCCATCCAGAGTCAGAGAATCCTATGACATCACACTGACCTCACAGCTCCTCCTCCCAATGTCCCTCCATCCAGAGTCAGAGAATCCTATGACATCACACTGACCTCACAGCCCCTCCTCCTAATGTCCCTCCATCCAGAGTCAGAGAATCCAATGACATCACACTGACCTCACAGCTCCTCCTCCCAATGTCCCTCCATCCGGAGTCAGAGAATCCTATGACATCACACTGACCTCACAGCCCCTCCTCCTAATGTCCCTCCATTCAGAGTCAGAGAATCCAATGACATCACACTGACCTCACAGCTCCTCCTCCCAATGTCCCTCCATCCAAAGTCAGAGAATCCTATGACATCACACCGACCTCACAGCTCCTCCTCCCAATGTCCCTCCATCCAGAGTCAGAGAATCCTATGACATCACACTGACCTCACAGCTCCTCCTCCCAATGTCCCTCCATCTGATTTTTTCTGATGCTCTTAGGATGTGGGGTCCCTTGGTATCCTCACATGTAAAGTGGGACTGTTGGTCCTGCGTTGTATGTAATGACATCAGAATGCTGCAGCAAGCCTATACCCTGCGTAGTGTGGGGGTCCTGTGGGGGGGAATTATACCTCAGCCTGAAGTGGGGCTTTAATAAAATGGAGACCTGAATGGAGAGGTGAGGAGGATTCTGGGAATATCATTTGATGTGACTATTTGTGTTCAGATGTAGAGTTTTCCTCCTGTGAAGTCTGGAGATCATATGACATCACATTGCCTCCACCTCCCTCCCTGATAGAAGAGAGAAAGAAGAAGAAGATTCTAGAAGTCACCAGAGAGATCACTGAGCTGCTGACAGGAGAGGTGAGCGGTGCCGGGAATTCTGGGACATTCTCCAGTAACAGACAAGGGATGTGTCTGGATGGTGACTGTATCATTGTGTGTGTCAGGTTCCTATAAGGTGTCAGGGTGTCACTGTCTATTTCTCCATGGAGGAGTGGGAGTATTTAGAAGGACACAAGGATCTCTACAAGGACGTCATGATGGACAATCAGCCGCCCCTCACATCACCGGGTAAGAGGAGACTTTATTGTAAAGGAGAGAGCAGTACGGAGGATCCACCTAGATCCCCCATCATCTGATAAACACATAGAAACAATGGATTCAGTCAGTGTGTGTGTTTCCTACAGATGGATCCAGTCATGGGAACCCACCCGAGAGATGTCCCCGTCCTCTGTATTCCCGGGATTCCACACAGGAAGGTCACACCATCCCTCACCATCATCAGGTAGATGATGACAATTATTGGTAGTTGTGATTTATACACAGCATGTTTGTTACAATGAATGTTTTATTATATCTTTCAGAGTGGAATCCTCGGGGATGATAATATTGATGTTAAAGAAGAGTATAAAGAGGAGGATGAGGAGTATGGAGTGATGGAGGAGTTTTCAGAAGGACACAAGGAGATGATGGAGCCACCTAATACCAGGAACCCACCAGAGAGATGTCCCCGTCCTCTGTATTCCCGGGATTCCACACAGGAAGGTCACACCATCCCTCACCATCATCAGGTAGATGATGACAATTATTGGTAGTTGTGATTTATACACAGCATGTTTGTTACAATGAATGTTTTATTATATCTTTCAGAGTGGAATCCTCGGGGATGAGAATATTGATGTTAAAGAAGAGTATAAAGAGGAGGATGAGGAGTATGGAGTGATGGAGGAGTTTTCAGAAGGACACAAGGATATGATGGAGACACCTAATACCAGGAACCCACCAGAGAGATGTCCCCATCCTCTGTATTCCCGGGATTCCACACAGGAAGGTCACACCATCCCTCACTATTACAAGGTTGGTGGGATGGAGCATCTGATGGACTTGCAATGTGTAGACAATGACAATGTGTAGATTTTTTATGTGACCTTACATTTTACAGATGATATTTTTTCCAATTTCCTTGATTTAGAGTGGAGATCCAATCGATATAGAATTTGAGGTGAAAGCAGAAGAAGAAGAGGCGTATGTGAGGGATGATCAGCAGTCTATGGAGGAGGATGGAATAACGGGGACATTTATAGAGGAGGACACTCCTACAGAGATCAGCACAGGTGGGTCATGAACACTAAATCCATTCCTCCACCCATACTGCTCACTGATTGGTCCAGAGTAGGGCGGGGACTGGGTGATATCAGCCTGTAATCCCCTGGTCACTTTCCTGAGCTGTGTTCCCCGTCCTGTATTCCTGGATTTCTCTCGGATAATCTTCCTTCTCTGTGCTGCAGACACAATTTATGTATCTAGACTGGATTTATGGAGGTTCTGGGGTTCAGCTGGCAGCAAAATGTTCATTTTCACCATAGACATTGCTCTACTTAGGCCCCTGAGACATGTGATTTGGGTATTCTTCCCCATGTCCGGGTCTAGTAAGATCTATGACAGAACATTTCTCCCAGGGTTCCTTGCTCTGTGGTCTGCTGGCTGTGCCGGGTGGAGGGATATGTCTGTAGTGTCTCAGACCCAAGTCACTGAGTGCAGTCTCAGGAGATGGGAGACAAGCAACCCTTTAAGGACCTTTAATTACTTAATAACAATATTATGAATCCTGACCATTACACTATATAATTTATATTGTACATTACATCCTCCTGACCCCTGCACTATATACTCTATGTTGTACATTACATACTCCTGACCCCTGCACTATATACTCTGTTGTACATTACATACTCCTGACCCCTGCACTATATACTCTATGTTGTACATTACATACTCCTGACCCCTGCACTATATACTCTATGTTGTACATTACATACTCCTGACCCCTGCACTATATACTCTATGTTGTACATTACATACTCCTGACCCCTGCACTATATACTCTATGTTGTACATTACATACTCCTGACCCCTGCACTATATACTCTATGTTGTACATTACATACTCCTGACCCCTGCACTATATACTCTATGTTGTACATTACATACTCCTGACCCCTGCACTATATACTCTATGTTGTACATTACATACTCCTGACCCCTGCACTATATACTCTGTTGTACATTACATACTCCTGACCCCTGCACTATATACTCTGTTGTACATTACATACTCCTGACCCCTGCACTATATACTCTGTTGTACATTACATACTCCTGACCCCTGCACTATATACTCTGTTGTACATTACATCCTCCTGACCTCTGCACTATATACTCTATGTTGTACATTACATACTCCTGACCCCTGCACTATGTACTCTATGTTGTACATTACATACTCCTGACCCCTGCACTATATACTCTATGTTGTACATTACATCCTCCTGACCCCTGCACTATATACTCTGTTGTACATTACATACTCCTGACCCCTGCACTATATACTCTGTTGTACATTACATACTCCTGACCCCTGCACTATATACTCTGTTGTACATTACATCCTCCTGACCTCTGCACTATATACTCTATGTTGTACATTACATACTCCTGACCCCTGCACTATGTACTCTATGTTGTACATTACATACTCCTGACCCCTGCACTATATACTCTGTTGTACATTACATCCTCCTGACCTCTGCACTATATACTCTATGTTGTACATTACATACTCCTGACCCCTGCACTATGTACTCTATGTTGTACATTACATACTCCTGACCCCTGCACTATATACTCTATGTTGTACATTACATACTCCTGACCCCTGCACTATGTACTCTATGTTGTACATTACATATTCCTGACCCCTGCACTATATACTCTATGTTGTACATTACATACTCCTGACCCCTGCATTATATACTCTGTTGTACATTACATACTCCTGACCCCTGCACTATATACTCTATGTTGTACATTCCATACTCCTGACCCCTGCACTATATACTCTATAGTGGATATAAAAAGTCTACACACCCCTGTTAAAATGTCAGGTTTCTGTGATGTAAAAAAATGAGACAAGGATAACTCATTTCCAAACTTTTCCACCTTTAATGTGACCTATAAACTGTACAACTCAATTGTAAAACAAACTGAAATCTTTTAAGGGGAAGTCAACAAAAAATGCTAAAATAATGTGGTTGCATAAGTGTGCACACCCTCTTATAATTGGGGGATGTAGCTGTGTTCAGAATGAAGCAATCACATTCACAATCATGTTAATTAGGAGTCAGTACACACCCGCCATCATTTAAAGTGCCTCTGATTAACCCTAAATAAAGTTCAGCTGTTCTAGTCGGTCTTTTCTGACATTTTCTTAGTCACATCCTACAGCAAAAGCCATGGTCTGCAGAGAGCTTCCAAAGCATCAGAGGGTGTCAGGGCAGGGCTTTGGAATGGACAGGTAGGCCTAGTGGCAGGGTAACGCACTGACTGATGACAACCACCACCAACAGACCGAAGTCCCTCAGGGGGTGGAGTCTAAGTCCCAGGCTGCCCTTCACCGGGGCCCCTGATGGTGGGGATGGACTTGACACAGCCAGGAACCAGGTCGCAGCCCCCGAGATACCCCGGCTGCGGTAATGGCCACCGCCAATGGCGTGTAGCTGGTAGGAATGACAATAGCGTAGTCAGTCAGGCCGGGTCGACAACAACAGGACAAAACGGTACAGAACAGTAGACAGAGAATCACAGGTCACGAGCCGGGTTCAGCAACGGAAGGTCAGATCAAAGGAAAACACAGAGAATGGTCTTGTCACAAGCCGAGTCAGATTCCAGGAGAGTCACGAGAGTATGAACAGAGCTGTAGCGACACAAAGACACAAGACACAAGTGCAAAGAGCATGTGCGGATCACAGGATTATATGTGCTCAGCCACACCCCTCTGGGGGATGGACCTCAGAGACCTGAAGGCATAAAAGACTCCCACCATGCTCTGCAGAAACCCAAGATGGACGCCAGTACATGAAGCCGCACAGTCTCTGGGAAAAGGTAGGATCTTGACAGAGGGATCTCATTGTTAAAAGGTATCAGTCAGGAGAAGGGTACAAAAGAACTTCCAAGGCATTAGATATACAGTTATGTTCAAAATACTAGCAGTCAGACATCACTAACCGGATCAATCACTGTTTTTGGTGGAAATGATACTTCTACATGGCAAATAATTTCCTAGCAGGTGTAGTAGAGTCATAGAAATCCAACAGACCCGACAGTCATGACATGCATGCTGCTGATTCTGTGTCATTGAATCACTCATTGAAAGGGGCGTGTTCAAAATAATAGCAGTGTGGAGTTCTATTAGTGAGGTCATTCATTCTTTGAAAAACAGGTGGCAATTATTGCCCTTATTTAAGGAAGGAAGGCAGCAAATGTTGTACATGCTGGTTACAGTGCATTTCTCTCTGAAAATCTGAGGAAAATGGGTCTTTCCAGACATTGTTCAGAAGAACAGCGTACCTTGATTAAAAAGTTGATTGGAGAGGGGAAAACATATAAAGAAGTGCAGAAAATGATCGGCTGCTCAGCTAAAATGATGGCAAATGCTTTAAAATGGCAACCAAAACCTGAAAGACGTGGAAGAAAGCGAAAAACTACCATTGGAATGGATAGAAGAATAGCCAACATGGGGCGGACTCAGCCAACAATCAGCTCCAGGAAGATGAAAGAAGGTGTGACGTTCCCTGTGAGGACTCAGCCAACAATCAGCTCCAGGAAGATGAAAGAAGGTGTGACGTTCCCTGTGAGGACTGTTACAATTAGAAGACCCCTATGTGAAGCCAAGCTATCTGCAAGAAGTCCCCGCAAAGTCCCACTGTTGGGAAAAAGACGTGTGCTGAATAGGTTACAATCTGCCAAAGAGCACATTGACTGGCCTAAAGAGAAATGGCGCAACATTTTGTGGACTGATGAAAGTAAGATTGTTCTTTTTGGGTCTAGTGGGCGGAGACAGTTTGTCAGACGACCCCCAAACACTGAATTCAAGCCACAGTACACTGTGAAGACCGTGAAGCATGGTGGTGCAAGCATCATGATATGGGGATGTTCCTCATACTACGGTGTTGGGCCTATTTATCGCATACCAGGGATCATGGATCAGTTTGAATACATCAGAATACTTGAAGAGGTCATGCTGCCTTATGCTGAAGAGGAAATGCCCTTGAAATGGGTGTTCCAACAAGACAACGACCCTAAACACACCAGTAAACGTGCAACATCTTGGTTCCAGACCAACAAGATGGACGTTATGGAGTGGCCAGCCCAATCCCCGGATCTTCATCCAATAGAAAACTTGTGGGGTGACATCAAAAATGCCGTTTCTGAGGCCAAACCAAGAAATAGAGAAGAACTGTGGAATGTGGTCCAATCATCCTGGGCTGGAATACCTGATCACAGGGGCCAGAAGTTGGGTGACTCCATGCAACACAGATGTACAGCAGTTCTCAGAAACAGTGCGACTACAACCAAATATTCATGAAGTCATTCAAAGGAAAGCAAAATCTTCAAACATTTCTCAGTTTATATAGTGAATGTTTGAGTTTGTAAAGAAGAATACAAACCCGGCCATTTTTTTTGAACCGTCTAATATTCACTTTTCTTCCATTTTTTTAGAGGAACAACACAAATTTGATGTATTTTTCTTCATGTTGTGATTTGGAATAGAATGTGTCGTGTTCCCAATGCATTTGTGTGGATGGAAATAAAAGCTATTAGAAGGATTTTCAGCTTTATTCACTTTTTTCAACACACTGCTATTATTTTGAACATAACTGTACCATGGAACACAGTGAAGACAGTCATCATCAAGTGGAGAAAATATGGTGCAGCAGTGACATCACCAACAGTGACATCACCAACAGTGACATCACCAACAGTGACATCACCAACAGTGACCTCACCAAGAACTGGACGTCCCTCCAAAATGGATGAAAAGATGAGAAGAAAACTGGTCTGGGAGGCGGCTAAGAGGCCTACAGCAACATGAAAGGAGCTGCAGGAATATCTGACAAGTCCTGCTGTGTGATCCATGTGACAACAATCTCCGTGTTCTTCATATGTCTGGGCTATGGGGTAGAGTGGAAGATGGAAGCCTTTTCTTAGGAAGAAAACCATCCAAGCCCGGCTACATTCTACAAAAACACATCTGAAGTCTCCCAGAAGCATGTGGGGAGATGTTCTGGTCTGATGAAACCAAGGTTGGACTCTTTGGCCTTAATTCAAAAAAAATATGTTTGGCACAAAAACAACACTGCACATCACCAGAAGAAAACCATACCCACTGTGAAGCATGGTGGTGGCAGCATCATGCTATGGGGATGTTTTTCTTCAGCTGGAACTGGGGCCTTAGTCAAGGTAGAGGGAATTATGAACAGGTCCAAATACCAGTCAATATCGGCACAAAACCTTCCGGCTTCTGCTAGAAAGCTGAACAAAGAGGAGCTTCACCTTTCAGCATGACGACCACCCAAAGCATCCATCCAAATCCACAAAGGAATGGCTTCACCAGAAGAAGATGGAAGATTTGGAATGGCCCAGCCAGAGCCCAGACCTGAATCCGATGGACAATCTGTGGGGTGATCTGAAGAGGGCTGTGCGCAGGAGATGACACGCAATCTGACAGATTTGGAGCGTTTTTACAAGAAAGATCGGGCAAATATTGCCCGATGGAAAAGGTGGAAAAATCTTCTGAAATTATTTATCTTTGTCTCATTTTTTTACATTACAGAAATCTGACATTTTAACCGGGGTGTGCAGACTTTTTATATCCACTGTATGTAGTACATTACATACTCCTGACCCCTGCACTATATACTCTATTTGGACAATTACATCCTCCTGACCCCTGCACTATATACTCTATGTTGTACATTACATACTCCTGACCCCTGCACTATATACTCTATGTTGTACATTACATACTCCTGACCCCTGCACTATATACTCTATGTTGTACATTACATACTCCTGACCCCTGCACTATATACTCTATGTTGTACATTACATACTCCTGACCCCTGCACTATATACTCTATGTTGTACATTCCATACTCCTGACCCCTGCACTATATACTCTATGTTGTACATTACATACTCCTGACCCCTGCACTATATACTCTATGTTGTACATTACATACTCCTGACCCCTGCACTATATACTCTATGTTGTACATTACATACTCCTGACCCCTGCACTATATACTCTGTTGTACATTACATACTCCTGACCCCTGCACTATATACTCTGTTGTACATTACATACTCCTGACCCCTGCGCTATATACTCTATGTTGTACATTACATCCTCCTGACCCCTGCGCTATATACTCTATGTTGTACATTACATCCTCCTGACCCCTGCACTATATACTCTATGTTGTACATTACATACCCCTGACCCCTGCACTATATACTCTATGTTGTACATTACATACTCCTGACCCCTGCACTATATACTCTGTTGTACATTACATTCTCCTGACCCCTGCACTATATACTCTGTGTTGTACATTACATACTCCTGCACTATATACTCTATGTTGTACATTACATCCTCCTGACCCCTGCACTATATACTCCATGTTGTACATTACATACTCCTGACCCCTGCACTATATACTCCATGTTGTACATTCCATAGTCCTGACTTCTGCTCTCCCCCCACTGCTATATAAACACATAATATGGATTCTCTTTTGTTCCCCCCATTTCCTCCCAGCTGGACATTTTATATCGGATGATGTGATTGGAGCACAGACTTTTACATGGTGATAATAATGTGATAACATCCTCCAACTTTGGACCCTTAAACAGAAAGTGATAATGAGGGAGGAGTCAATACCCCAATGATGGTGGTCTTCAGGATCAGTCCAGTCTTCATCTTGGTTATTCTCCCCCCATCCTCACTCTCTGACCTCTGGTGGGGCTCAGCCCCGCTGTTCTTCATGACTAAATCATGGAGTAAATAAGGAAGTGCAGTACTTCTTGTGTTGGGAAGATGGCGATGAGTGATAGAGGGGGTGGGGACCCTCGTCCTATAATCCCCTCATCACTGTCCCTCCTATAAAAGACAGTTGTGGTTGTTTCCTCACTCTCTGACTAAGGTCCATGAATAAAGAAATGACCTGGTAGGAGATCAGAGGAGCCATTTCCTAGTTCCCTTGAGGGTGGAATTGTAAGCTCCTCAGAGACCAAGCTGCCTTGATGTGGGTGGAGTCCTGGTTTGGGGGAACCAATCAGCTCCTGTCTAGTAATCCTCTTTGTCTTTGTATTTTAGTCCATGGCCGGGAGATGAGGAAAACCTCCGAGGATTGTCTCACTTTGTCTCCAGACTGGAAAGTAGAAGATGAGGATATCACACAGTATAGTCCAGGAGAAAACCCGGCTCCCTCCAATGTCCATCCGGCACCACCCAGTGTAGATGGACCATCGGATTCCTCGTATCCTGAGGAACCTCAGACTGTGCGGGACTGGGCCGGCCTTCCAACAGGGAAGAGCTTCTCCTGTCCTGAGTGTGGGAAATGTTTTTCAGAGAAGTCCAATCTTCATAAACATCAGATATCTCACATGGGGGAAAAGCCACATTCCTGTCCTGAGTGTGGGAAATGTTTTTCACAGAAGTCCCATCTTTACAGACATGAGAGATCTCACACAGGGGAGAAGCCACATTACTGTCCTGAGTGTGGGAAATGTTTTTCACAGAAGTCCAGTCTTTACACACATCAGAGATGTCACACGGGAGAGAAGCCGTATTCCTGTTCTGAGTGTGGAAAATGCTTTTCAGAGAAGTCCAATCTTCATAAACATCAGAGATCTCACACAGGGGAGAAGCCGTATGCCTGTTCTGAGTGTGGAAAATGTTTTTCAGTGAAGTCTAGTCTTTACAGACATCAGAGATCTCACACCGAAGAAAAGCCGTATTCTTGTCCTGAGTGTGGGAAATGTTTTTCAGTGAAGTCCAGTCTTTACACACATCAGAGATCTCACACTGGGGAAAAGCCATATTCCTGTCTTGAGTGCGGGAAATGTTTTTCAGTGAAGTCCAATCTTTACACACATCAGAGATCTCACACGGGGGAGAAGCGGTATTCCTGTTCTGAGTGTGGAAAATGCTTTTTAGAGAAGTCCAATCTTCATAAACATCAGAGATCTCACACGGGGGAGAAGCCGTATTCCTGTCCTGAGTGTGGGAAATGTTTTTTAGATAAGTCCAGTCTTTACACACATCAGAGATCTCACACTGAAGAAAAGCCACATTCTTGTCCTGAGTGCGGGAAATGTTTTTTAGTGAAGTCCAGTCTTTACACACATCAGAGATCTCACACAGGGGAGAAGCCATATTCCTGTCTTGAGTGTGGGAAATGTTTTTCAGTGAAGTCCAATCTTTACACACATCAAAGATCTCACACAGGGGAGAAGCCGTATTCCTGTCCTAAGTGTGGGAAATGTTTTTCACAGAAGTCCAGTCTTTACAGACATCAGAGATCTCACACGAGGGAGAAGCCACTTTCCTGTCCTGAGTGAGGGAAATGTTCATCATTGAAGTCCTGTCTTCCTGTACATCAGGGGTCCCACACAACCCTGGAGGTGTATTGGTGCCTTGAGTGCGGGAAATGTCTGCTAGATGAATGTTGCTGGACATCCCAGCTCTCATGTAGGGAAGAAGCACACCCTGATGTACATCTCAGATACAGGTACACAATGATGACAAATCACAGCTTGAACTGTCTTGCTTTGCATGTAATGAGTCTCATATATTAGTTTCACCTTTTAAGTTGCTGAACTGAAATAAATGAACTTTTGCACCATAGTCTCATTTTTCCAGTTTCACCTGTATAACTCATGGCTGATCTTCATCATGGAAGGAACAGTTCATAAGGAGATCAGAGGCCCCCAAAGACATGGATGAAGTGTGGGACCGGGTTGGCCATTGATGGCAGGAGAAGAATAAAAATAGAGTCCTGCCCTGTGATTGGCTGAGTACATTTTGTGGTGGGAGATTTCACAAACACTTGGAGGTCTATGGAGAACAATGTTGAACGGATGTGACCGGCATTCTCCAGAATAGATTTAATAGGAAATACATTCTCTACCTTTAATGGCTTGCTGGATGTTCATCAGAAAAGGTGTCCCTGGAAATGTTTCTGAAAATTTGTAGCTATGTTCATGTAGTATGTCTGTTATTGCTGACCATCTCCTGTAGTATGTATGCAGTCTCTGACAGTCTCCTGTAGTATGTATGCAGTCTCTGACCGTCTCCTGTAGTATGTCTGCAGTCTCTGACCGTCTCCTGTAGTATGTCTGCAGTCTCTGACCATCTCCTGTACTATGTCTGCAGTCTCTGACCGTCTCCTGTAGTATGTCTGCAGTCTCTGACCGTCTCCTGTAGTATGTCTGCAGTCTCTGACCATCTCCTGTAGTATGTCTGCAGTCTCTGACCGTCCCAGCCTACAAGAAAAGGCTGGAGAGTTGGGTCTCAGCTACAGGGGACTTACTAAAGAACAGCTGGTCCGAATACTGGAGGAAGCTGGCCAACAGGAGTTGGGCACCGACATGGGTCAGGCACCACCCGGTGAGGATGTACCAGAGCTACCTGGGAAATCCAGTAAGAGCCCATGGGTTATCTGGTGCTAGAGATGGCCATTCTGGGGGAGGGTGCCACTACAGAAAGGAAACTTGCAGTCACTGAAAAGACACAAAAGAGACACACAGAGTGGGAGGCTACAAAGAACAGAGAAGCCACCTCTGTGTCTGTCCCTGTGGTAAGGGAAACCACAAGAATCTTCAGGATGGACTTTAAGCCCTACCAAGAACATACTGGAGATGTGGATTGTAGTGACTTTTGGGGGACTGTTTATTAAGAAAAATAATATTATCCCAAATTTGGGAATCCCAGCTGACTGTCAGGGGTTAACATTTTAGGTTGAATTTCAAGGGATATTTCAAGAGGTTACCACACACACACAATGAGTGGAAGAGACTTGTTCAAGACACAATATTACTATTTGAATTTCTACAGGTGATCAAACAAGAGTACCAGAAAAGACAATGGTGGGATCTGATTCTGGTTTTTCTAAGACCTTGCAAAGTGTCATCTAAACAAGTACCATGGTCTATGGGAAGCCAGGAGACGTCACCTGCAGGGAACTTAATTATAGAGTCAAACACCACTATTTGGACTTCTGCAGGTGAACATATACGAGGTCTGGAAGTGACAATAGGGGAACCAAACCTGATTGTCTGAAAGCTCACACAAAACCTTGGAAAGTGTGATGAACAAACCGTGAAATGTGACAATATGCTATTGAACTGAGGTTTTAACTCCAGGCCAGTCTATTTACCTTAATTACTCAACAGTGGATAAGGTTCTCCGTCACATTCCCATGAACTCTACATTCAGCCCAAGGTAAAATCTGGGTCAGCTAAGATACAAAGAAAAATGTGGTTTATATCAATGGGATCTTATAAAGGGTATGTTTCCACACACCAAAATATATTCAACAAAGTTGGGTATTGCATACCACTCAATTAAGTGTGAAATGATAAAGAATAGGATGATTTATGAATTGGTGTCAATTGTACATTTCCAAAGAAATCAGCTATCTCAAAACAGCTTAAATATCAGGGAAATGAGAAACCAAATGTACATATATCTTTCTATGATCCTTATCCAAGAATTAGTATTGAAATCAACTATACTTGGATAAGACATATATATTTGATACCTAAAGACATTTTGTTTCTATCAAAGTATGAGTCATTAAAACACAAATTTCCTTGGATGCCTGACTGTCCCCAGTGGACAGGTGAGGAATATCTCTAGGTACGCACACTTCTCGACCGGCCAATCAACAAGCCAGTTGGGAGGGTCCCTTGAAACAAAGGATTGTATGGTATAAAAAGGCCGTACACCTCACACTTAATCAAGCTGAAAATCTGACACACTTAAAAATCTGAAAACAATCTTCTAAACTTCTTCTATGATACTTCTGATCTAGACTTTTATCGACACGTCTATGACTATACTGAGCTACTTCTTCTGATCTACTTTCCTTATATAATATCTACACTCTACTCTAAACACTACAATCAAGACTGCACTATCTCTCACTTGCTACCTGCGGCCATTTTGCTGAAGGAGTTCAGCTACCATTTTGTCTTGAGGACCATTTGAAGGTCCAACTGCATCCCACTGGGGAGGCCTCAAAATCAAGGTTCTAGGAGTGGTGAGACTGCTAGGATATTGTATTTTATTTGATATTTCCAATTTTCCAAAGACTTATAGCATTTGTATTGTGTGTTTAGGAATATTAAGATTATATACATAATTATCACTAAAAAGTATTTGGTTTGGTATTGAGTGTATATATTTCATATTTCACTGATCGGTAGTTTTGTTGTAGTGCAATTTATCAGAGATACTTTTCTTTTTTCTCTATGGCCACGAGAAATTTTAAATAATTGCTGAAGCACTATAAGGTTACAACTTATACCTAACTTAGATTTTTCCTCTATTTACTATTATCTATGGATCATATAGAATTAGCCTGTCATATTTTTATTGTATGTACAAGTATACATTTATCACCAGTCTTTTGCGTTTGTATTAATATATATATATAAATTTTGTACATAAATAAATTTATTTATCAAAAGGCAATTTTTGTTTCTATGGTACGAAATCATACTGGCTAAAAGGACTCAAGGTATATTATTAAGTGGTGATCAAATTATTAAGGTGTCCAAATTATTGGTTCATTAAATATTTGCCGTATTTTAACGGCTGGAGGCATTGCGATATTTTGTTTAAGGGAGAGGACACCACCCTACGTATTTAGAATAAATTCTTACATAAATCACCACAGGACAAATTTGGAGGCACTGCTGAGAGCCAAAGAAATCGTACCATAATACAAAACGCACTGGTGATTATACCATTGTCAAAAACATATTTTGTATAAAAATGGCATCCAGTAACCACGGATCCACCTCTTCCAAGCATAGCAAGGAAAAGGTAGCTGTCCAGAATGTTGAGGAGGAAACTCCTAAGAGAGCTAGAAAATCCTGCGATGCTTTGCAAAGGTATACAGAATGTACGGTAATAGATTATCTAGGATTAGATTTAGGGGATAACATTGAGGAATTAGTAGCAGAAGAGAAAAAGCAAGCTATGAGCACCTCTGAGGACCTGTTTAACGAAGAAGGTCGGTTTGTCAGGTTTTTTTTGCATTTGCTGAAGCAGAAAATAATAAAAGCCGTGACAGACTTCTAGAAGCCTGGCCCATGTTATGGTTTATGAGCAGTGAAGCTGCCCAGCAAACACCAGCTTTAAGGGAGGACCTGTCAGAAGCCCGCCACCTTTTGAAAGACAGAGATCAGGAAATTGAGTCCTTGAGGGAGAAGCTTGACCATACATGTGTTCGTCTCAACGAATCCAAGGAGCATCAAGCTAGATTGGTCAAAGACATTCAATGTGCTCAAGGCTTATATGAGGAAAGTTTTCAGGAATTAAAACAATTTAAAAAGAGATATCAGGATTTAAAACAAGAAGTAGAGTTCTTTAGATCAGGAAGGATATCTCCTGTTGAAATTAATGTTCATCCAGGGGATAAGAATGACCAATCAGAAGTTGCTTTTGTAAGGTCTGAGCAAAAAGCACTGGAGGAGCAGATTGTCAGGTTAACTGCCCAAATAAATTCTAGAGTCCAGAACCGGACCTACCCAGTTAAGCAGGAGGCTGATGAACGGGAATACCCATATCACAGTGAAGTACCTGATAGTGAGACAGAGACGGAATATAGGTCGCCCCCTAGGCTCCAAAGATATACCCCAGAGCATGCAGAAGAAGAGTATGAGGGTTCATATAGGCAGGAAGGGAAGTCCCGGGGGTCATTCAGAAGATATGACACCCCAAAGGTCATTCAATTTTTGAAAGACACCATTCCTATTTTCACCAAGAAAGGGTCCCTGGAAATTACTGAACATATGAAAACATATGAACAAGCGTTAGAAATTCTAGGCATTAGGGATGACCACACCAAAATTGAATTATTGCCATGGGTGTTTGAAGAAAAATACCGGCAATTCTTTGATACCTTGAAGGCCTTTTCCAATCAGTCCTGGAGAGAGGTAAAACATAGGTGCCACATGGAATTTGGGCCTTATAGAACTGTTACCTCTGCCAAGGCTGCAGCCTACAATTTAAAGTGTGGTCCTCACCAAAGCCCTGCAGAATTTCTGGCCGTCCTCATAAATGCATATATCCTGGCTGAGAAGGATCCCAATCCTGACCAGCCAGAATTCAAGACTCTATTTTATGAAGCATTACCTGCTTACATAAAATTGGGACTTGCTCAGGATTACAGAAAGGGACGCTCTCTTGATTGGCTGGTGAAAGAGAGTGACTATCTGTTCTCAATCCAACAGTCCAGTGAGGGCGGGATAAAAAGAGAGCACAAGAATAGTCCCAAGATAGTGGCAGCCACTACCGTTTCCCCTCCAAATCTAAATTTGCAGGCGGAGAAGAAATCGTATGCGGAAGTAGTCCGTTGGAGTTAACCCAATGGTTCCCCTAGATTTGCACCTCAAACCCAGCAAGTAAAGGAGGCCCCTAGCTTTGCCCCTCAAACCCAGTGGGTGAGGAAGGATAGACAAAAGCCAGGGAACTACGGTAGTGGAAGTGAAAAGAATAAAAGGTATGAAAATGCCCACTATAGTGATGAGAACCAAAGGGGTCAATGGTATCCTCGGAGGTTCTACTATACTCGCCAGAACCAACAGAGAAATTTTTATAGAAACAACAATTTTAATAGGAACCCTAATTTCAATAGGAACCCCAAT
Source organism: Staurois parvus (assembly GCF_062004578.1). Taxonomy (NCBI): domain Eukaryota; kingdom Metazoa; phylum Chordata; class Amphibia; order Anura; family Ranidae; genus Staurois; species Staurois parvus. The sequence goes on along the minus strand of NW_028319753.1, from coordinate 176,945 downwards.
TTTAATAGGAACTCTGACTTCCAAAGATTCCCTCAACACCAGGAACACCCTCAAGCTCAAAGGGTGGATACAGTACCCCAGATTCCCCTCAATTACAGGGAGAACCAGAAACCTCAGGGAGCAAGGCCATGGCGTCGGGACCGGAGCAGCAATTCTGACTCCGGGTCTCCTAGCCAATCCCGTCTGCAGTACAACTGCAAGTACAGGAAAAGGGAGAATCACCAGAATGCCTCCTCTAAGCGCATCGAGCAAATAGAGGTGCAGATCAGCAAAATGGCTGAACAAATGAACAGGCTTGTCACTAACCATTCTTCCAATCCTTTTTTAGGAGCAGCTTCTGTGACCAACCAAGGGTCACAGAATTCATAAACAACCAACCCTTAAACCAACAGGGGAGGACACTGAGTAAAATGACAGGAGATGTGTGTCCCGTCCCTGACATGCCCACTAATGGAGAATCTAGTTCTCGGGCAAAGGGGGACCAGTTGTTGGTTATTAATTCCTCTCCTGTTTTTCAGTGTCCATCTATTTTCCCTAATATAGTCGCGGCGTCGGAAGTCGTCGGGATTGACAAGCCAGACGGAACGCCAACTTCTAGTTGTGCTTCCGTCTTGAAACATTCCAAGAGTCCCGCCAGGAAGGATAAGGGTGATGCGTCCACCACATGCGGTGAGATAAGAGCCAGTCATATGTCATTGAAGGGCCCACAGATCTTCAACCACACCAATTTCATGTGTGAGCTGACTGAATCTGATGGGAGATATTATGCCACGGTGCAGGTGCAGGATGCCAGTGATCTTTCTATTGTCGGCCTAATAGACACTGGATCCCAGGCTACCATCATGTCACAGGAACATTTTAATAAAGTGGCGAATGTCATGCCCACTAAGCCAAGACTTAAAAGCTTTGACAGCTCATTCATTGGTGTAGGTGGAGACCCTTTACAAGTCACAGGCACCGCCTGGCTAAAGCTTAAACTGGGTAACAAGGAACTGAGACACCCCATCATCATTGCCAGCATCTCCCAGCACCACATGATAATTGGGATGGACTTTTTAAAAAGGCTGAACACAATAGTTGACTGTGTGAACCAAGTACTGTGGTCACAGGTAAATACCCCGATTAAATATGGGAAACTTCAAACTCCCCATTCCCGACAACACTGCCACCTGGTGGAAGAAAGGCCTGGATCATTAGAAATCCATTTCAGGAATAGGCAACTTCCTGATGTCACAGTTAGAGATGAGCGAATTATTCAAAAATTTGATTCGGCTGATTCGCCGAATTTGCGGGAGAAATTAGATTCGATGCGAATTTATTCGCCGCGAATTTAACTTATTAAAAGGGTTTCTAGGCTTCAGAGAGCCTTTATATTAGTGCAGAACACTGTACCTTTAATTTAAATGCCCTTGGAGTCTGCTGGGGAAGAGAAATAATACTGTCAGTCAGTATGACATGCAGATGAGTGCCGTCGATCTTAGAATCACCGCACACTTCACTCATTTGGGCAGTCACGGGGCACGACGAAGAAGATGAAGAAGAAGAAGAATGAAAAGAAGAATGAAAAGAAGAAGAAGAATGAAAAGAAGAAGAAGAAGAATGAAAAGAAGAATGAAAAGAAGAAGAATGAAAAGAAGAGGAAGAAGAATGAAAAGAAGAATGAGAAGAAGAATGAAAAGAAGAATGAGAAGAATGAAAAGAAGAATGAGAAGAAGAATGAAAAGAAGAATGAAAAGAAGAAGAAGAAGAATGAAAAGAAGAAGAGGAAGAAGAAGAGGAAGAAGAATGAAAAGAAGAATGAAAAGAATGAAAAGAAGAAGAAGAAGAATGAAAAGAATGAAAAGAAGAAGAAGAATGAAAAGAAGAAGAAGAATGAAAAGAAGAATGAAAAGAAGAAGAAGAAGAATGAAAAGAAGAAGAAGAAGAATGAAAAGAAGAAGAAGAAGAATGAAAAGAAGAATGAGAAGAAGAATGAAAAGAAGAATGAACAGAAGAAGAAGAAGAAGAATGAAAAGAAGAAGAATGAAAAGAAGAATGAAAAGAAGGAGAAGAAGAATGAAAAGAAGAATGAAAAGAAGGAGAAGAAGAATGAAAAGAAGAAGAAGAAGAATGAAAAGAAGAAGAAGAAGAATGAAAAGAAGAATGAAAAGAAGAAGAAGAAGAATGAAAAGAAGAGGAAGAAGAATGAAAAGAAGAGAAAGAAGAATGAAAAGAAGAAGAAGAAGAATGAAAAGAAGAATGAAAAGAAGAAGAAGAATGAAAAGAAGAAGAAGAATGAAAAGAAGAAGAATTAAAAGAAGAATGAGAAGAAGAATGAAAAGAAGAATGAAAAGAAGAATGAGAAGAATGAAAAGAAGAATGAAAAGAAGAATGAAAAGAAGAAGAATGAAAAGAAGAATGAAAAGAAGAAGAAGAAGAATGAAAAGAAGAAGAAGAAGAATGAAAAGAAGAAGAAGAATGAAAAGAAGAAGAATGAAAAGAAGAAGAAGAATGAAAAGAAGAATGAAAAGAAGAATGAAAAGAAGAAGAAGAAGAATGAAAAGAAGAATGAGAAGAAGAATGAAAAGAAGAATGAGAAGAATGAAAAGAAGAATGAAAAGAAGAATAAGAATGAAAAGAAGAAGAAGAAGAATGAAAAGAAGAATGAAAAGAAGAAGAAGAATGAAAAGAAGAAGAGAATGAAAAGAAGAAGAAGAAGAATGAAAAAAAAGAAGAAGAATGAAAAGAAGAAGAAGAATGAAAAGAAGAGGAAGAAGAATGAAAAGAAGAAGAAGAAGAATGAAAAGAAGAAGAAGAATGGAAAGAAGAAGAATTCCAGTACAGCAAAAAGTGTATCTGCAGAGAGCTCCGCTATTTCTGACAGTTCTCTGACAGTTCCTTCACATTTACAGCGGTTGAAACATTGTATCTATTACAGCGGTTGAAACAAATAGATACAATGTTTCAACCGCTGTAAATGAACTGTCAGAACTGTCAGAGAACTGTCAGAAATAGCGGAGCTCTCTGCAGTGACACTTTTGCCGGCTGATCGGGGAAAATTCGATTCGTGCATCCGAAGTTTGCTAAAATTCGGATTCGATGCGAATCAAATTTTTCCTAATATTCGAAACGAATTCCACTTTGCCAAGTTCGATTCGCTCATCTCTAGTCACAGTTATCCAACCTGATGACCATAACCCTATCAGAAGAGATGAGGATCACATTTTTAAAATTCCCCAAGATAAAATAAAAGATATTTCCCTCCAAGATTATATCCTTACGATATCTTTTCATCAGGAAGATAAACCAAGAAAAGGGGGAGATCACACCCAATTCTTGACAGGTATTGAAAGGGTTAACAGCGACTTGTTTATCCCCATCCGGATAAATGGTCTTAATAGGTCAAAATATGCCAAACTAGATTTGAGACAGGAACACAGCTTTGTAAGCCATGGGTTGATAAAACACCTGACCGAAATGGAAATGATCCGTTTCTCCACACCTCAGCGTCATTGGATTTCAGACTCCCTTGATGACTCTGATGATCACAATTCAATGGCTAGGTGTCTCTTAAATGTCACTGTAGGAAACAAAACAGCCACCCATGTGTTCCTAGTCTTGGATAATCCCCAAACTAAAATTTATTTTGGCAATGATGTATTACATCGCTTTGCAGTGCAAGTCGACCTAATTAATGACTGTTTATGGAGTCGACTAAAGGGGGACCCCGAGAAATACCAAAATCTGGACTTAGCTTTAAAATCCCAGCAACAGATGCCTTATGCTGTTGAAGTCCAGGTAGCCCAAAAGATTACAATTCCTAAGGGCATAAATAATTTCATATTCCCCATCCAAGTTAAAAAGGGACATAGACTGAAGGGGTCAGATGCATTAGTATGCCTCTCCCATAAAATGCAGGGGGAGGGACTGAACATTACACACACGCCCCTAGTCAACACACATCAATTCCCGATGTACATTTACATACATAATCTGTCCAATCAGGACATCGTCTTACCCAAGGAGACCCTTATTGGTCTAGCGGTAGAGACTGAATATTACACCTTTGGGGTCACTAACCAGGTGATTGGACTCATCCCCGATGAATATTTGTCGGAGGAACAATTAATTGAACAAACATTCCATTCATTACCAGAGGGTATTTTCACCGTAGAGTCCATTTATCCGTTCGATTCTAAAGATGGTACCTGTAGAATTGAAGAGACATCCATTGTCTTTGATCACCCAATCAAAGAACAAGAGTACCCCAAAGAACCTGGATGGCAGGAGAACACACACACACACATCACATGCCCAATGACCTCACCACAAAACTTGAAGAGGCATATGAGATAGGTCAGCCGGAAAGCTTTCCTGGATTCAAGGAGTTAGTGGAAGAGATGGTGGCCCTCGCCGATGCGTGTTCCAGTGATCTCGACCGACAATTGCTCCGAGAGCTTCTCCTTGAATTCCAAGAGATCTTTGCCAAGGATTCTTACGATTGTGGGACTACTGACCTACACATCGCTAGGATCCAAACAGATCCAGATGCCCCACCAGTATTTGTAAGACAGTATAGGTTGCCATTAGCTTCCTATGAATCTCTAGCTGAGATTATCAGGAAGTTACATGAAAGGGGTATAATTAGGCCCATCCACAGCTCCTATAACCACCCGATCCTGGGTATTTTAAAACCCAATGGACAATGGCGTTTGTGCGCTGACCTCCGTCAGCTAAACAAGCGTGTGTACATGTCAGGATGGCCTGTCCCATACATAGACCAATGTCTCGCTCAGCTCCAAGGATCCCAAGTTTTTACAGCCTTGGATTGTGCACAGGGGTATTGGACCATTAAGGTGAGTGAGGAAGACCAATACAAACTGGCTTTCAGTTTTGGGAATCGACAGTATTGTTGGGTGCGAATGCCTTTCGGATTCATAAATTCCAGACATGAATTTGCTGTGTTCATGCACAAGGCCATGCCAGACGCCTTCGAAAGGGGGACGTTGGCATATGTGGACGATATCCTGATCAAAAGTACTGATATGGCCAAGCATATTACAGAACTTCGGCATGTCCTGGGCCAATTAAAAGCAGCAGGAGTTAAACTGTCCTTACAAAAAGCCCAGTGGTGTCGCACGAAGGTAAACTTCCTAGGCCATGAAGTTACTGCTGAAGGTTTGAACCCACAAAAGAAGAAAGTTGAGGCGGTTCTGAACTGTAAAGTCCCTACTAACCTTAAAGAATTGAGATCATTCCTAGGTATGGTAAACTACTCGCGTAAGTTTATTGATAATTACGCCGAGATAAGCAAGCCGTTGCTTCACCTACTGAAGAAGGATGTCGGATGGTCGTGGGGTAAGAAACAGGAGGACGCCATGAAGGAATTAAAGGAACGTCTCACACAAGCCCCGTGTCTCGGATATCCCGAAGGGGGTAAAAATTTCTATCTAGAGACAGGGTTTACGCAGGTAAGTATGAGTTCTGTTCTTTACCAGAAACGTGATGATGTCAGTAAGGTGATTGCCTATGCCAGTAAAACTTTGTCCCCGGTTGAAGTAAAGTTCAGTGACTGTGAAAAAGCTCTATTGTCCACCGTGTGGGCATTACAGAATTTCCGCAGTTACATTCAGGGAGAGAGAATCATTGTTGAAACGGCACACCAGCCTTTACAGTATTTAAAGAGTGAACGTATCAAGGGAGGAAATGTGTCTAATAGCCGCATCACTGCTTGGACTTTGTCTTTGCAAGGGTGGCCTCTTGAAATTCGGTACAAACAGAACAAGGAAAGTCCAGTAGCCCAGGGCCTAGCCGAGCTCCATGATTGTTCCGCAACTACGCCTGCTATGGAGGCCCTGGACACTGACTTTCTGGAAGAACAACTGTTCTCTCCCTACAAGGTTTACGATGAAGAATACTGTAAACAGCTGCCGTGTGTATATGTGGATGGTTGTGCTTTTCATCACAAGGATGGGGAACAGCTCCAACTAGTGGCAGGTATTGGAATCGTTTGGACCCAAGGTGTCACCCCAATTTCTGTGGGATACAAACTTGGACCAAAAAGCAGTCAGGTTGCTGAACTTACTGCAATTCTTAGAGCAGTTGAGATGGCTATAGAGTTCAACATCAGAGAGTGTGCCATCATAACCGATTCCAATTATGTCAGGAATAGTTTTGTGGAGTATTTCCCTAGGTGGAAGCGAAACAACATGAACAAGAGTAATCACAAACCCGTGAAACATGGTAAGCTCTTTTGTCACATCGATGAACTGGTAAGGTCCAATGATCTCACCCTGCACTTCAAGAAGACCAAAGGCCACTCCAAGGTTCTAGGTGCCGAGAAGGAAGGGAACGATCTGGCCGATTCTCTAGCCAAAGAAGGGGCAATCACCGGTGAACTGTTAGACATTGATCAATTTTTAGGTACCGTACAGGTTGAAGCTGTCACCAGGCAACAGGCCAGAACAGCTGGTGATCCGAATGCATTACAGTGGAGTCACGATTCTCCTAGTGAGGATTTAATTACTGCCCAAAAAGAAGACCCAATAATTGGCTTGTTTTATAGTCATATAGAAGATCCCAACCAAAATCCCATAAATAAGGAAGTATGTAGTGGGAAGGAGGATTTACGTATCTTAATGAAATCCAAATCCCAATTCTCTTTATACCAGGGATTGTTGATACGAACCTCAAAGGGTGGCGTACAACAATGGGTCGTCCCACTTAAATTTAGAGGTTTGATGCTACAGCATGCCCATGATGCTCCCACTTCCGGTCATCGTGGAGAGAAGATCACGTATGAGATCCTGCGGGATTATGCCTACTGGCCTCATATGTTACGTGATGTGAAGGAGTACTGCCAAGGTTGCCTAATATGTCCCCAATTTCAACCTACCAAGCCAACTCACAGAGCACCTCTCCAGAAGAGGGGGATATGTATGCCTTGGTCAGACCTTCAGATGGATTTTATTGGGCCAGTAACAAAATCTTCACGAGGAAATCGGTATATGTTAACAGTTACATGTTTATTCACCAAGTATGTCGAATGTATACCAGCACCAAATAACAGCTCCGAGACATGTGCTGCATTGCTAATAAATCATGTATTTTCACGTTTTGGTTTACCTCAGAGGATAGAGTCTGATAGAGGATCGCACTTCACTAGCGAAGTGATGGCCAAATTGTGGAAAATTTTGGGGGTTAAAAGGAAATTGCATATCGCCTATCGGCCAGCCTCTAGTGGTGGTGTAGAACGATACAATCAGACCATCGTTAACGTCCTTAAGAAATTTGTTAAGGAAACAGGCAAAGATTGGGATGTCAAGCTCCCGCTGGTCCTGATGGCGTTGAGGGCTACTCCGAATACAGTTACAAAAATGTCATCTTTTGAACTGATGACAGGTAGACGGATGGTACTGCCCCAGCACTTATTGTATCGCACTACAGATCAAAATTTGATCAATGCTACCACCACACACCAGTACATAGAGGATTTACGTAAACATCTGCAATATGCTTTTGCCTTTGCCCAGCGAAATTTGGAAAGAGCTGCAACTAGTGCTAAGACATACTATGATCTCAAAACCTCCAAGAAGGAATATGAGATTGGTGACAAAGTCTATCTATACAACTTTGCAAGAGACCAGATCAAGGAACGGAAATTCCTTCCATCTTGGAAAGGTCCGTTCTCTATCATTGATAAAATCTCTCCGGTCGCATATAAATTGCAGGTTACCCGGTATGGTGAAATCAGTGATAGATGGGTGCACATCAACCAATTACGTGCTTGCCATCCGAAGTCTCAATTGCAGTTGTTGGAAGACTAAACCCACCAATTCCTATCTGGAGATATTGAGATCATTCTTAAATTTCCTTTGAACATATAATTCATCTTTTGCCTTACAGGATCCAGTAATATAATTTTATGTTATCCATTACTCAAACTGTTCATTTTAATAATTTAGAAAGGAAGGCTCAGACTGTGATTACACCGGCGATCGGAGGCGTCAATGACCAGACCCTAGAAGGAAGCTATAATGTCCTGTGGGAAAGACCAGATGCCAGAGATCGATCCGGAGACGATAACCTGATGTCCCAGGCCACCAAGGGCCAGTCCAGAGGAAAAGACCCGCCTAGGAGACCGTCTAAGAGACCTGTCGTGCGGAGGACCCATGGACCCCAAGGTGGATGTGCCAGGCCAGGCCGGCCTCATCACAAGACCAGGATCGTCATCAGAAGTGTCCATCTAAAGACGCCGAGTCAAGTTGAGGACCAACCAGCATTACCGCTGCCATTTTATTATAAAAAAAAAAAAAAATTTTTTTTTTATTATTTCATTCCCTTCACCGGAGAAGACGAACGATCACTCTAACCAAAAGTCCCACTCATGTTTTTCGATACAGACACCCCTCTACGCGTGCCTATACCCCAAAACAAAGGGGGATTTGTTGTGGGCTTTTGAATCATGTCTCAAGAATATGACTTTTATCAAGACATACTATTATATGGCAAACAGCTCAGCATAGCCGGATGCTAAGAGTTAATTTTGTCTTGGTTGAACCATCAAGAATTCTAGTTAAAGAACTGGAGAGAATGGGGGAAGTAAGACCTTTCCAAGACAATAAGACTGTTTGAACTGTCAACAAGGACTATTTGTATATGGAGGTTGAGAAGAATGCACATACAGAAAGTCAAACACATAAGACTTTGACTTGTAAACATTTCAACAATAATGAGACGGGAACTCAACTGGTTGAAAGCTTAACCAAAACCTGTAGAGTGTGATGAACCAACAGACCTCTGAAACTATTACCATATACTATTGTTCACCAAGGGTGAAAGCATTAACAGTTGTTTACCATGAGTCCAATACAAGGACCAGGCAAATAGAGAGTTTTTTTTCTACACAGAGAAAATGTTGATTCTGAAACAAAGAGGTGAAATTCAGGACATTTAAGTCTAAAAGTTCACTGTATATCATTACAAAAATATACTACAAAAACATGTTATAAATAAGATGTTATAGATTTTAAACACCACTAAATACTCAGCAATGGGAACTATATATCACTAACTTGAGTATTGAGATGATGGGAAGTAAGATGTATTATAAACTAGCATTAGTTACATGTCTTATCAGGAAACAAACAGGATGGTATTTCAAGAAGGAATAACTGAATATACACCTATATTTTATTCCTGAAATTACCTTAAGATTCCACCCAAGGTATGAGTCATCTCAAATGCTCACATTGTTCTGTGATACATGACCGCCACCTGGCGGGCAGGTGAGAAATAGCTTATGTACACATATTTCTCAACTAGCCAATCAGGAAGCCTGGTGGGAAGGTATCTTAGAACAATGGACTAGTGGATATAAAAGCCCATGTGCTTTAAGAAAAAGGGATCCCTCATAAAAACCTCATGGAAAGACCTGACATCTGAAGAAGATCTGCTGAATAACTACTCTTCCATCTTTTCAAACTTCCTAAAACTTTAAACCTCTAATCTTATAACTCCCTACATTCTCCCCTACTGAGAATCTTTTACTTGCCCTATATATCAGTCTAAAGGCGTTCCACTGCCAGCTAAATCCACGGGAGAGTTGCCTAGTCTGAATTCCGGGTGTGGTGAGATATTTATTTGATTTTTGTATTAATTATTTTCTCTGTTGTGTGGAATCATAAAATTACCTCAGTGTATCATAACAATATTGGGTAGTTAGATATATGTAGAAAGATACTGTGTTACTGTTAAAAATTGTTTATTGCCATATTATAAATTTTTCATATTTCATAATTTATTGAATATTAATAACCAGAGTATCATATATCAAGAGATTCCTTCTTGCAATCCTATGGCCACGGCTTGTAAGAATATAACCTTTGAGATATTCGAAATTATTAATTATTAATAAATATCATATCATTTAAAATTTGTGATTGATGTAATTAGTTAGAGACCTTATTAGTGTGTCTTACATTGGTAGGATATATTTTTGATTGTGTGTACCAATATTCATTTATCACCAGTCTTTTGCGTTTTGTGTTAATATATATATAATTTTTGTACATAAATAAATTTTTATATTTATCTATTATAAGGCAAATTTTGTGTGTATGGTATGAAATCATATTGGCTAAAAGAATTCAAGGTATAATAATAAGTGGTGATCAAATTATCAAAGTGTCCAAATTATTGGTTTATTAAATATTTGCCGTATTTTAACGGCTGGAGGCACTGTAATATTTCATCTAAGGGAAAGGGACACGCCCTTTATAGATAAAAATATCCTTACATAAACCACCACAACATTACAATGAATGTTTTATTATATCTTTCAGAGTGGAATCCTCGGGGATGATAATATTGATGTTAAAGAAGAGTATAAAGAGGAGGATGAGGAGTATGGAGTGATGGAGGAGTTTTCAGAAGGACACAAGGATATGATGGAGCCACCTAATACCAGGAACCCCCCAGAGAGATGTCCCCGTCCTCTGTATTCCCGGGATTCCACACAGGAAGGTCACACCATCCCTCACTGTTACAAGGTTGGTGGGATGGAGAATCTAGAGCATGAACTCATGGAGACAATGTGTGGATTTTGTGTGATGTCACAATCATAAATCTTACATTTTACAGATGATATTCTCTCTCATTTCCTTGATTTAGAGTGGAGATCCAATCGATATAGAATTTGAGGTGAAAGCAGAAGAAGAAGAGGCGTATGTGAGGGATGATCAGCAGTCTATGGAGGAGGATGGAATAACGGGGACATTTATAGAGGAGGACACTCCTACAGAGATCAGCACAGGTGGGTCATGAACACTAAATCCATTCCTCCACCCATACTGCTCACTGATTGGTCCAGAGTAGGGCGGGGACTGGGTGATATCAGCCTGTAATCCCCTGGTCACTTTCCTGAGCTGTGTTCCCCGTCCTGTATTCCTGGATTTCTCTCGGATAATCTTCCTTCTCTGTGCTGCAGACACAATTTATGTATCTAGACTGGATTTATGGAGGTTCTGGGGTTCAGCTGGCAGCAAAATGTTCATTTTCACCATAGATGTCTATGAGTCCAGTAAGATCTCTGACAGAACAATTCTCCCAGGGTACCTTCTCTGTTATCTGCTGGCTGTGCCGGGTGGAGGGATATGTCTGTAGTGTCTCAGCCCCAAGTCACTGAGTGCAGTCTCAGGAGATGGGAGGCAGCGGTGTGGGATCTCTGCAACTTGTCTACAGTAACCATTTAAGCTTCCACTCATTACTGAATACCAATATTATGAGTCCTGACCCCTGCACTATATACTCTATGTTGTACATTCCATACTCCTGACCCCTGCACTATATAATCTGTTGTACATTACATACTCCTGACCCCTGCACTATATACTCTATGTTGTACATTACATACTCCTGACCCCTGCACTATATACTCTATGTTGTACATTACATACTCCTGACCCCTGCACTATATACTCTGTTGTACATTACATACTCCTGACCCCTGCACTATATACTCTATGTTGTACATTACATACTCCTGACCCCTGCACTATATACTCTATGTTGTACATTACATACTCCTGACCCCTGCACTATATACTCTATGTTGTACATTACATACGCCTGACTTCTGCTCTCCCCCTCCCCCACTGCTATATATACACATAATATGGATTCTCTCTTGTTCCCCCCATTTCCTTCCAGCTGGACATTTTATATCGGATGATGTGATTGGAGCACAGACTTTTACATGGTGATAATAATGTGATAACATCCTCCAACTTTGGACCCTTAAACAGAAAGTGATAATGAGGGAGGAGTCAATACCCCAATGATGGTGGTCTTCAGGATCAGTCCAGTCTTCATCTTGGTTGTTCTCCCCCCATCCTCACTCTCTGACCTCTGGGGGGGCTCAGCCCCGCTGTTCTTCATGACTAAATCATGGACTAAATAAGGAAGTGTAGTAGTTCTTGTGTTGGGAAGATGGCGATGAGTGATAGAGGGGGTGGGGACCCTCGTCCTATAATCCCCTCATCATTGTCCCTCCTATAAAAGACAGTTCTGGTTGTTTCCTCACTCTCTGACTAAGGTCCATGAATAAAGAAATGACCTGGTAGGAGATCAGAGGAGCCATTTCCTAGTTCCCTTGAGGGTGGAATTTTAAGCTCCTCAGAAAGCAAGCTGCCTGATGTGGGCGGAGTCCTGGTTTGGGGGAACCAATCAGCTCCTGTCTAGTAATCCTCTGTCTTTGTATTTTAGTCCATGGCCGGGAGATGAGGAAAACCTCCGAGGATTGTCTCACTTTGTCTCCAGACTGGAAAGTAGAAGATGAGGACATCACACAGTATAGTCCAGGAGAAAACCCGGCTCCCTCCAATGTCCATCCGGCACCACCCAGTGTAGATGGACCATCGGATTCCTCGTATCCTGAGGAACCTCAGACAGTACGGGACCGGGCCGGCCTTCCAACAGAGAAGAGCTTCTCCTGTACTGAGTGTGGGAAGTGGTTCTATTATAAATACCATCTTAATGTGCATAATAGATCTCACACGGGGGAGAAGCCGTATTCCTGTCCTGAGTGCGGGAAATGTTTTTCACAGAAGTCCAATCTTTACAAACATCAGAGATCTCACACAGGGGAGAAGCCATATTCCTGTTCTGAGTGCTGGAAATGTTTTTCAGATAAGTCCAGTCTTTGCACACATCAGAGATCTCACACAGGGGAGAAGCCGTATTCCTGTCCTGAGTGTGGGAAATGTTTTTCACGGAAGTCCAATCTTTACGCACATCAGAGATCTCACACGGGGGAGAAGCCACATTTCTGTCCTAAGTGTGGGAAATGTTTTTTACGGAAGTCGGATCTTTACAGACATCAGAGATCTCAAACAGAGAAAAGCCGTATTCTCGTCCTGAGTGAGGGAAATATTCCTCACTGAAGTCCTGTCTTCCTGTACATCAGGGGTCCCACACAACCCTGGAGGTGTATTAGTGCCTTGAGTGCGGGAAATGTCTTCTAGATGAATGTTGCTGGTCATCCCAGCTCTCATGTGGGGAAGAAGCACACCCTGATATACTCCTCAGATATACTCCATGGCTGATCTTCATCATGGAAGAAACAGTTGATAAGGAGATCAGAGGTCCCCAAAGACATGGATGAAGTGTGGGACCGGTTTGACCATTGATAGCAGGAGATGAATAAAAATGGAGTCCTGCCCTGTGATTGGCTGAGTACATTTTGTGGTGGGAGATTTCACAAACACTTGGAGGTCAGTTTAAAAATAAATATTTCTACCTCCTGTATACCGGACACTTCCCCCCCCCCCTTCCTGCCCAGGCTGACTGGTAACTATCAGCACTCTCACACTTTGAATGACAATTACACAGTCATGCAACATTGTACCCAAATTATATTTTTGTCATTGTTTTTCACACAAATAGATATTTATTTTGGTGGTATTTAAACACTTTTTACCATTTTTCTTGTTTCTTGTTTTTACAAATCGTCTTTCCTTATAAATGTAGACAAAGGTGTATTCTGCGCCATTTCTTGGGTACAATAACCCCAATCAGTGTCTATGATTCAGTGTGTAGGAGAGTTATAGAGTCTACAAACTATGGGATAGATGTCTGAAAATCCATCATGTCTGATGACGGCAGATCTAATTTCTGAGGACTAAAAACACCAGAACGGTACAAATTGTCAGAACTTTATCTGTGAGGAAATAATCCGTATACAATTCATGGAAACAGGCGGGATCTGGAATGAAGGAGATTCCCTACTAATTCTCACAAAGTAACCGACATCCCAGTTCTGTATTTGTGATAATTGGAAGACAAAATAAAACGCAATAATGTGCAAAAATATATATTTATTAATAATATAAATCAGTACAAAATGGGGATGAAATCTAATAGGTGATGATAAATAATAAACAATACAAGATAACAGTACAATGATCTAATCCACAATAATGGGGAGAAATACAAGCCAGCAATTACTGCCAAATATTAATGAATTACATCCAACTGTCTGGAAATGTCGTGTAAGAAATCAGTAACTCAGCAACATGTGACAACAGATATACAAATCCCCCCCGTGATCTCTCTACAGCCAGATATTCAACGCTCAACGTGTACCTTGCCATGACTTGATCTGGAATCCCATACACAGGCCAATCCAATCCGCTTACAATCTGAGATGAAGATGTAATGTTACATGAAGTAGTCTGCCTTGTCATATATATACTGTATACATCCGGATAAACCATTGACTAGAAGCCAGAATCAGCTTCAGGGATATGTAAAATCAATCTTCCCCAGAGGAGGGAAATGATAATAATTTATACTGCAGGTAAAATGACGTCACATCCCCTCCTGTGCTCACCAGAACCGTTATCGGACTAAACAATGTATCTGGAGATATAAGGGGAGTACAAGTTATCTGAGGAAAATGAAAGTTCTAGTTCCCAATATGGACTGTATGGTGTCAGTGATGTCAGCTTTCAGTGCGCTCACTTCAGGGGGTGTCTGTGTCCGTCTGTTGCCCCTTGTCTCCTGTCTTGTGAGGTCTTGTTTTGTGATGTGTGTCCTCTTCTCTGTCCGTCTCTTACTTTTATCCCTCCAAATAAATCCTAGGCGGGCAAAGCTCATCTCTCCTCACAATGACGTCAGACTAGGTGCTATTTTCTCTACTAATTGATTTCAGTGACCTGAAGGGGGCAGTATAGGATGAGGAATTCTCTGACATGTCTTCTGGAACATGACAAGGGTTGACCTTTAACCTCGGCTGGTAAGGACATGACTACATTTAGAGAGAACTGCTTTTCTGCCAGGTTTGGTGTCACACAGACTGGTACCCATGTCACTGCTAATAATGTATTACTGAAAGTGGTTGTAAACCTAAAAACACAAATCCGTCTAATCCTGCAGTTGGGTAGATTTTACCTTTACTGAGCCATTCAGCTTAGTCTGGTATCTTGAAGCAATCCCTTTCTGCAGACATCCCACCTGATCTTCTGAGCAGAATAAATCTGACACCAGCAGAAATATGGTGTCACCACTGTTGTGGACTTTTGAATCACGTCTCAAAAATATGACTTTTATCAAGACATAATATTATGTGGCAAACAGCTCAGTATAGCCGGATGCTAAGAGTTAATTTTGTCTTGGTTGAACCATCAAGGATTCTAGTTAAGAAATGGAGAATGGGGGAAGTGAGTCTTTTCCAAGACAATAAGCCTGTTTGAACTGTCAACAAGGACTATTTGTATATGGAGGTTGAGAAGAATGCACATACAGAAAAGTCAAACACATAGCCAGATAGGACTTTGACTTTTAAACATTTCAACAAGAATGAGACGGGAACTCAACTGGTTGGAAGCTTAACCAAAACCTGTAGAGTGTGATGAACTAACAGACCTCTGAAACTATTACCATATACTATTGTTCACCAAGGGTGAAAGCATTAACAATTGTTTACCATGAGTCCAATACAAGGGCCATGCAAACAGAGAGTTTTTTTTTTCTACACAGAGAAAATGTTGATTCTGAAACAAAGGGGTGAAATTCAGGACATTTAAGTTTAAAAGTTCACTGTATATCATGACAAAAATATACTACAAAAACATATCATAAATAAGATGTTATAGATTTTAAACACCACTAAATACTCAGCAATGGGAACTATATATCACTAATTTGAGTATTGAGATGATGGGAAGTAAGATGTATTATAGACTAGCATTAGTTACATGTCTTATCAGGAAACAAACAGGATGGTACTTCAAGGAGGAATAATTGAATATACACCTATATTCCATGGTCCCTATTTAGAATAATATAGGTATCACTGCTATATCTGGATAGAGCCGTATATTTTATTCCTGAAATTACCTGAAGATTCCACCCAAGGTATGAGTCATCTCAAATACTCACATTGTTCTGTGATACATGACCGCCACCTGGCGGGCAGGTGAGAAATAGCTTATGTACACACATTTCTCAACTAGCCAATCAGGAAGCCTGGTGGGAAGGTATCTTAGAACAATGGGCTAGTGGATATAAAAGCCCATGTGCTTTAAGAAAATCCCTCATAAAAACCTCATGGAAAGACCTGACATCTGAAGAAGATCTGCTGAATAACTACTCTTCCATCTTTTCAAACTTCCTAAAACTTTAAACCTCTAATCTGATAACTTCCTACATTCTCCCCTACTGAATCTATCACTTGCCCTATATATCAGTCTAAAGGCGTTCCACTGCCAGCTAAATCCACGGGAGAGTTGCCTAGTCTGAATTCCGGGTGTGGTGAGATATTTATTTGATTTTTGTATTAATTATTTTCTCTGTTGTGTGGAATCATAAAACTACCTCAGTGTATCATAACAATATTGAGTAGTTAGATATATGTAGAAAGATACTGTGTTACTGTTAGAAATTGTTTATTGCCATATTATAAATTTTTCATATTTCATAATTTATTGAATATTAATAACCAGAGTATCATATATCAAGGGCTTCCTTCTTGCAATCCTATGGCCACGGCTTGTAAGAATATAACCTTTGAGATATTCGAAATTATTAATTATTAATAAATTTAATAAAAATCATATCATTAAAAATTTGTGATTGATGTAATTAGTTAGAGACCTTATTATTGTGTCTCACATTGGTAGGATATATTTTTGATTGTGTGTACCAATGTTCATTTATCACCAGTCTTTTGCGTTTTGTGTTAATATATATATAATTTTTGTACATAAATAAATTTTTATATTTATCTATTATAAGGCAAATTTTGTGTGTATGGTACGAAATCATATTGGCTAAAAGAATTCAAGGTATAATAATAAGTGGTGATCAAATTATCAAAGTGTCCAAATTATTGGTTTACTAAATATTTGCCGTATTTTAACGGCTGGAGGCACTGTAATATTTCATCTAAGGGAAAGGGACACGCCCTTTATAAATAATATATATCCTTACATAAACCACCACAACATAAATTTGGAGGCACTGCTGAGATCCATAGAAATCGTACCATAACACAAAACGCACTGGTGATTGTATATTTGTACACTTTATCAAACATATATTTTGTATCAAAATGGCATCCAGTAATCACGGATCCACCTCTTCCAAGCATAACGAGGAAAATATGGCGGCTCAAGGCATTGAGCAAGAAGCTATGAAGCCAGCTCGGAAAGCTGCCGGTGCTTGGCAGAAGTATGTTGA
Organism: Staurois parvus; assembly: GCF_062004578.1. NCBI lineage: Eukaryota > Metazoa > Chordata > Amphibia > Anura > Ranidae > Staurois > Staurois parvus. Next base: position 159,728 of record NW_028319753.1, on the reverse strand, counting down.
ATGTGAAGTAATAGATTATCTCCGCAAGAGATTAAGTTTGGGGGATAGCAATAAGGAATTTGTGGATGAAGAGAAAAAGCAGGCTATTAGCACTTTTGAGGACCTGTTCAACCAAAAGGGCCAGGTTGTTGGGTTTTTAATAGCATCTGCTGGAGCAGAAAGTGATAGAAGCCGTGACAGACTTCTCCTAGAAGCTTGGCCCATGTTATGGTTCATGACCGCTGGAGCTGCCCAGCAGACCATGACTCTAAGGGAAGAGTTGTCAGAGGCCCGCCTCTTGTTAGAAAGCAAAAATCAGGACATTGAGTCTTTGAAAGGGAAGCTTGGTCATGCCGGTATTCGTTTAGACGAATCCGAGAAACATTATGATAGATTGGTCGGAGACTTTCGAAGTGCTCAGGACCTATATGAAAGAAACTTTCAGGAATTAAAACAACTTCAAGAGAAGTATCAGGACTTAAAAGATGAGGTGAAGTACTTCAGATCAGAGAGGTTATCTCCTGTCAAAATTAAAGTTCACCCAGGGGATAAGCATGACCAGTCAGAACTTACCTTGATAAAATCTGAGCAGAAAACTCTGGAGGAGCAGATTATGATGTTGACGGCCCAAATAAATTCTGGGGTCCAAAGACGGACCAACCCAGTCAAGCCAGAGGCTGATGAGCGGAGATACCCGCATCACAGCGAAGTATCTGATAGTGAGTCAGGGTCAGAATATAGGTCACCTCCTAAGCTTTCAAGATATACTCCAGAGCGCTCAGAAGAAAAATATGAGGTTTCATATAGGCAGGAAGGGAAATCCCAGGGGTCATTCAGGAGATATGACACCCCAAAGGTCATTAAGTTCCTGAAGGACACTGTTCCTATGTTTTCTAAGAAAGGGTCCCTTGAGATCACCGAACACATGAGAACATATGAACAGACGTTAGAGATTCTGGGCATTAGAGATGACCACACCAAAATAGAATTGCTGCCATGGGTGTTTGAAGAGAAATACCGGCAATTCTTTGAGACCTTGAGGGCCTATTCCAATCAGTCCTGGAGAGAGGTTAAACATAAGTGCCACATGGAATTTGGGCCTTATAAAACTGTAACCTCTGCCAAGGCTGCGGCCTACAATTTAAAGTGTGGTCCTCACCAAAGCCCTGCAGAATTTCTGGCTGTCCTCAGAAATGCCTATTTCCTGGCTGAAAAGGATCCCAATCCTAACCAGCCAGAATTCAAGACACTATTCTATGAAGCATTACCTGCTTACATAAAATTGGGACTTGCAAAGGATTACAGAAAGGGATGCTCTCTTGATTGGTTGGTGAGAGAGAGTGACTATTTATTCTCGATCCAACAGTCCAGTGAGGGCGGGATAAAAAGAGAACCCAAAAATAGCCCCAAGATAGTAGCAGCCACTACCGTTTCCCCTCCAAATCCAAATTTGCAGGCAGAGAAGAAATCATATGCGGAAGTAGTCCGTGGGGGTAAAACCAATGGTTCCCCTAGATTTGTACCTCAAACCCAGCAAGTGAAGGAGGTCCATAACTTTGCACCCCAAAACCAGTGGGTGAGAAAGGATAGACAAAAGCCAGGGAACTACGGTAGTGGAAGTGAGAAGAATAAAAAGTATGGTAAGGGCCAGTACAGTGATGAGAATCAAAGGAGTCAATGGTATCCTCAGAGGTTCTATTATCCTCGCCAAAACCAACATGGGAATTTTTATGGGAACCCCAATTTCAACAGGCCCCATAATTACAATAAGAATCCCAATTTTAATAAAAACTCCGACTTCCAAAGATTTCCTCCACGCCAAGAACACCCTCAGGCTCAAAGGGGGGATACAGTACCCCAGGCTCCCTTTAATAACAGGGAGACCCCAAAACCTCAGAGAGAACAATGGCGTCGGGATCAGAGCAGTAGTTCTGACTCTGAGTCTCATTACCAGTCTCGTCCAAAATACAAGCGCAAGTATAGGAAGAGGGAGAATCAACAGAATGACTCCTCTGAGCGTATTGGACAAATAGAGGCACAGGTCAGCAAAATGGCTGAACAAATGGACAGGCTTGTCACTCAATTTCCATCCAATCCTTTTTTAGGAGCAGCTCCTGTGACCAACCAAGGGTCACAGAATTAACAGGCAACCAAGCCTTAAACCAACAGGGGAGGACACTGAGTCAAATGACAGGAGATGTGTGCCCCGTCCCTGACACGCCTACTAATGGAGAAGTTAGTTCTCAGGCAAAGGGGGACCATTTGTTGGTTATTAATGATTCTCCTGCTTTTCAGTGTCCATCTATTGCCCCTAATATAGTCGCGGCATCGGAAGTCATCAGGATTGACAAGCCAGACGGAGCACCAACTTCTAGTTGTGCTTCTGTCTTGAGACAGTCCAAGAATCCCACCAGGGAGGATAAGGGTGATGTGTCCACCACATGCGGTGAGATAAGAGCTAGTCATAGGTTATTGAAGGGCCCACAGATCTTCAACCACACTAATTTCATGTGTGAGCTGACTGAATCTGATGGGAGATATTATGCCACGGTGCAGGTGCAGGATGCCAGTGATCTTTCGATTGTCGGCTTAGTAGACACTGGATCCCAAGCAACCATCATGTCACAGGAACATTTTGACAAAGTGACGAATGTCATGCCCACCAAGCCGAGACTTAAAAGTTTTGACAGCTCATTGATTGGTGTAGGTGGAGACCCGTTACAAGTCATGGGTACCGCCTGGCTTAAACTGAAACTGGGTAATAAGGAACTGAGACACCCCGTCATCATTGCTAGCATATCACAGCACCACATGATAATTGGGATGGACTTCCTAAAAAGGCTGAACACCATAGTTGACTGTGTGAACCAAGTCCTGTGGTCACAGGTAAATACCCCAATTAAATATGGGAAACTTAAAACTCCCCATTCCCGACAACACTGCCACCTGGTGGAAGAAAGGCCTGGATCATTAGAAATCCATTTCAGGAACAGCCAACTTCCTGATGTAACGGTTATCAAACCTGATGACCATAACCCTATCAGAAGAGATGAGGAACACATTTTTAGAATTCCCCAAGATAAAATAAAAGATATTTCCCTCCAAGATGACATCCTTACGATATCTTTTCATCAGGAGGATAAACCAAGAAAAGGGGGAGATCATACCCAATTCTTGACAGGTATTGAAAGGGTTAACAGCGACTTGTTTATCCCCATCCGGATAAATGGTCTTAATAGGTCAAAATATGCCAAACTAGATTTGAGACAGGAACACAGCTTTGTAAGCCATGGGTTGATAAAACACCTGACCGAAATGGAAATGATCCGTTTCTCCACACCTCAGCGTCATTGGATTTCAGACTCCCTTGATGACTCTGATGATCACAATTCAATGGCTAGGTGTCTATTAAACATCACTGTAGGAAACAAAACAGCCACCCATGTGTTCCTAGTCTTGGATAATCCCCAAACTAAAATTTATTTTGGCAACGATATATTACATCGCTTTGCAATGCAAGTCGACCTAATTAATGACTGTTTATGGAGTCGACTAAAGGGGGACCCCGAAAAATACCAAAATCTGGACTTAGCTTTAAAATCCCAGCAACAGATGTCTTATGCTGTTGAAGTCCAGGTAGCCCAAAAGATTACAATTCCTAAGGGCATAAATAATTTCATACTCCCCATCCAAGTTAAAAAGGGACATAGACTGAAGGGGTCAGATGCATTAGTATGCCTCTCCCATAAAATGCAGGGGGAGGGACTGAACATTACACACACGCCCCTAGTCAACACACATCAATCCCCGATGTACATTTACGTACATAATCTGTCCAATCAGGACATCGTCTTACCCAAAGAGACCCTTATTGGTCTAGCGGTAGAGACTGAATATTATACCTTTGGGGTTACTAACCAGGTGATTGGACTCATCCCCGATGAATATTTGTCGGAGGAACAATTAATTGAACAAACATTCCATTCATTACCAGAGGGTATTTTCACCATAGAGTCCATTTATCCATTCGATTCTAAAGATGGCACCTGTCGAATCGAAGAGACATCAATTGTCTTTGATCACCCAATCAAAGAACAAGAGTACCCCAAAGAACCTGGATGGCAGGAGAACACACACACACATCACATACCCAATGACCTCACCACGAAACTTGAAGAGGCATATGAGATAGGTCAGCCGGAAAGCTTTCCTGGATTCAAGGAGTTAGTGGAAGAGATGGTGGCCCTCGCCGACGCGTGTGCCAGTGATCTCGACCGACAATTGCTCCGAGAGCTTCTCCTTGAATTCCAAGAGATCTTTGCCAAGGATTCTTACGATTGTGGGACTACTGACCTACACATCGCTAGGATCCAAACAGATCCAGATGCCCCACCAGTATTCGTAAGACAGTATAGGTTACCATTAGCTTCCTATGAATCTCTAGCTGAGATTATCAGGAAGTTACATGAAAGGGGTATAATTAGGCCCATCCACAGCTCCTACAACCACCCGATCCTGGGTATTTTAAAACCCAATGGACAATGGCGTTTATGCGCTGATCTCCGTCAGCTAAACAAACGTGTGTACATGTCAGGATGGCCTGTCCCATACATAGACCAGTGTCTCGCCCAGCTCCAAGGATCCCAAGTTTTCACAGCTTTGGATTGTGCACAGGGGTATTGGACCATAAAGGTGAGTGAGGAAGACCAATACAAACTGGCCTTCAGTTTTGGGAATCGACAATATTGTTGGGTGAGAATGCCTTTCGGATTCATAAATTCCGGACATGAATTTGCTGTGTTCATGCACAAGGCCATGCCAGACGCCTTCGAAAGGGGGACGTTGGCATATGTGGACGATATCCTGATCAAAAGTACAGATATGACCAAACATATTACAGAACTTCGGCATGTCCTGGGCCAATTAAAAGCAGCAGGAGTTAAACTGTCCTTACAAAAAGCCCAGTGGTGTCGCACGAAGGTAAACTTCCTAGGCCATGAAGTTACTGCTGAAGGTTTGAACCCACAAAAGAAGAAAGTTGAGGCGGTTCTGAACTGTAAAGTCCCTACTAACCTTAAAGAATTGAGATCATTCCTAGGTATGGTAAACTACTCGCGTAAGTTTATTGACAATTACGCCGAGATAAGCAAGCCACTGCTTCACCTACTGAAGAAGGATGTCGAATGGTCGTGGGGTAAGAAACAGGAGGACGCCATGAAGGAATTAAAGGAACGTCTCACACAAGCGCCGTGTCTCGGATATCCCGAAGGGGGTAAAAATTTCTATCTAGAGACAGGGTTTACGCAGGTAAGTATGAGTTCTGTTCTTTACCAGAAACGTGATGATGTCAGTAAGGTGATTGCCTATGCCAGTAAAACTTTGTCCCCGGTTGAAGTAAAGTTCAGTGACTGTGAAAAAGCTCTATTGTCCACCGTGTGGGCATTACAGAATTTCCGCAGTTACATTCAGGGAGAGAGAATCATTGTTGAAACGGCACACCAGCCTTTACAGTATTTAAAGAGTGAACGTATCAAGGGAGGAAATGTGTCTAATAGCCGCATCACTGCTTGGACTTTGTCTTTGCAAGGGTGGCCTCTTGAAATTCGGTACAAACAGAACAAGGAAAGTCCAGTAGCCCAGGGCCTAGCCGAGCTCCATGATTGTTCCGCAACTACGCCTGCTATGGAGGCCCCGGACACTGACTTTCTGGAAGAACAACTGTTCTCTCCCTACAAGGTTTATGATGAAGAATACTGTAAACAGCTGCCGTGTGTATATGTGGATGGTTGTGCTTTTCATCACAAGGATGGGGAACAGCTCCAACTAGTGGCAGGTATTGGAATCGTTTGGACCCAAGGTGTCACCCCAATTTCTGTGGGATACAAACTTGGACCAAAAAGCAGTCAGGTTGCTGAACTTACTGCAATTCTTAGAGCAGTTGAGATGGCTATAGAGTTCAACATCAGAGAGTGTGCCATCATAACCGATTCCAATTATGTCAGGAATAGTTTTGTGGAGTATTTTCCTAGGTGGAAGCGAAACAACATGAACAAGAGTAATCACAAACCCGTGAAACATGGTAAGCTCTTTTGTCACATCGATGAACTGGTAAGGTTCAATGATCTCACCCTGCACTTCAAGAAGACCAAAGGCCACTCCAAGGTTCTAGGTGCCGAGAAAGAAGGGAACGATCTGGCCGATTCTCTAGCCAAGGAAGGGGCAATCACCGGTGAACTGTTAGACATTGATCAATTTTTAGGTACCGTACAGGTTGAAGCTGTCACCAGGCAACAGGCCAGAACAGCTGGTGATCCAAATGCAATACAGTGGAGTCACGATTCTCCTAGTGAGGATTTAATTACTGCCCAAAAAGAAGACCCAATAATTGGCTTGTTTTATAGTCATATAGAAGATCCCAACCAAAATCCCATAAATAAGGAAGTATATAGTGGGAAGGAGGATTTACGTATCTTAATGAAATCCAAATCCCAATTCTCTTTATACCAGGGATTGTTGATACGAACCTCAAAGGGTGGCGTACAACAATGGGTCGTCCCACTTAAATTTAGAGGTTTGATGCTACAGCATGCCCATGATGCTCCCACTTCCGGTCATCGTGGAGAGAAGATCACGTATGAGATCCTGCGGGATTATGCCTACTGGCCTCATATGTTACGTGATGTGAAGGAATACTGCCAAGGTTGCCTAATATGTCCCCAATTTCAACCTACCAAGCCAACTCACAGAGCACCTCTCCAGAAGAGGGGGATATGTATGCCTTGGTCAGACCTTCAGATGGATTTTATTGGGCCAGTAACAAAATCTTCACGAGGAAATCGGTATATGTTAACAGTTACATGTTTATTCACCAAGTATGTCGAATGTATACCAGCACCAAATAACAGCTCCGAGACATGTGCTGCATTGCTAATAAATCATGTATTTTCTCGTTTTGGTTTACCTCAGAGGATAGAGTCTGATAGAGGATCACACTTCACTAGCGAAGTGATGGCCAAATTGTGGAAAATTTTGGGGGTTAAAAGGAAATTGCATATCGCCTATCGGCCAGCCTCTAGTGGTGGTGTAGAACGATACAATCAGACCATCGTTAACGTCCTTAAGAAATTTGTTAAGGAAACAGGCAAGGACTGGGATGTTAAACTTCCGCTGGTCCTGATGGCGTTGAGGGCTACTCCGAATACAGTTACAAAAATGTCATCTTTTGAACTGATGACAGGTAGACGGATGGTACTGCCCCAGCACTTATTGTATCGCACTACAGATCAAAATTTGATCAATGCTACCACCACCCACCAGTACATAGAGGATTTACGTAAACATCTGCAATATGCTTTTGCCTTTGCCCAGCGAAATTTGGAAAGAGCTGCAACTAGTGCTAAGACATACTATGATCTCAAAACCTCCAAGAAGGAATATGAGATTGGTGACAAGGTCTATCTATACAACTTTGCAAGAGACCAGATCAAGGAACGGAAATTCCTTCCATCTTGGAAAGGTCCGTTCTCTATCATTGATAAAATCTCTCCGGTCGCATATAAATTGCAGGTGACACGGTATGGTGAAATCAGTGATAGATGGGTGCACATCAACCAATTACGTGCTTGCCATCCGAAGTCTCAATTGCAGTTGTTGGAAGACTAAACCCACCAATTCCTATCTGGAGATATTGAGATCATTCTTAAACTTCCTTTAAACATATAATTCATCTTTTGCCTTACAGGATCCAGTAACATAATTTGATGTATATCCCATACTTAAACTGTTCATTTTAATAATTTAGAAAGGAAGGCCCAGACTATGACCAGACCGGCGATCGGAGGTGTCAATGACCGGACCCTAGAAGGAAGCTATAATGTCCTGTGGGAAAGTCCAGATGCCAGAGATCGATCCGGAGACGATAACCTGATGTCCCAGGCCACCAAGGGCTAGTCCAGAGGAAAAGACCCGCCTAGGAGACCGTCTAAGAGACCTGTCGTGCGGAGGACCCATGGACCCCAAGGTGGATGTGCCAGGCCAGGCCGGCCTCATCACAAGACCAGGATCGTCATCGGAAGTGTCCATCTAAAGACGCCGAGTCAAGTTGAGGAACAACCAGCATGACCGCTGCCATTTTATTATCGGAAATTTTTTTTTATTATTTCAGTCCCTTCACCGGAGAAGACGAACAATCACTCTAGCCAAAAGCCTCACTCATGTTTTTTCGATACAGACACCCCTCTACGCGTGCCTATACCCCAAAAAAACAAAGGGGGATTTTGTTGTGGGCTTTTGGAATCATGTCAAAAATATGACTTTTATCAAGACATAATGTTATATAGCAAACAGCTCAGCAGAACCGGATGTTAAGAGTTAATTTTGTCTTGGTTAAACCTTCAAGAATTCTAGTTAAAGAACTGAAGAGAACAGGGAATTAAGACTTTTCCAAGACAATGGGATTGTTTAAACTGTCAACAAGGACTATTTGTATATGGAAGTGAGAAGAATGCATCTACAGAAAGTCAAACACATAGGACTCTGACTTGTAAACATTTCAACAATAATGAGACGGGAACTCAACTGTTTGGAAGCTTAACCAAAACCTGTAGAGTGTGATGAACCAACAAACCTCTGAAACTATTACTATCTACTATTGTTCACCAAGGGTGAAAGCATTAACAATTGTTTACCATGAGTCCGATACAAGGGCTAGGCAAACAGAGATTTTTTCCCTACACAGAGGAAATGTTGATGCTGAAACCAAGGGGTGAAATTCAGGACATTTAAGTTTAAAAGTTCACTGTATATCATTACAAAAATGTACTACAAAAACAGATTATAAATAAGATGTCATAGACTTTAAACACCACTAAATACTCAGCAATGGGAACTATATATCACTAACTTGAGTATTGAGATGATGGGAAGTAAGATGTATTATAAACTAGCATTAGTTACATGTCTTATCAGGAAACAAACAGGATGATACTTCAAGGAGGAATAACCAAATATACACCTATATTCCATGGTCCCTATTTAGAATATCATAGGTATGATCACTGCTATATCTGGATAGAGCCGTATATTTTATTCCTGAAATTACCTGAAGATTCCACCCAAGGTATGAGTCATCTCAAATACTCACATTGTTCTGTGATACATGACCGCCACCTGGCGGGCAGGTGAGAAATAGCTTATGTACACACATTTCTCAACTAGCCAATCAGGAAGCCTGGTGGGAAGGTATCTTAGAACAATGGACTAGGGGATATAAAAAGCCCATGTGCTGTAACATGGAAAAAAACCTCATGAAAAAGAAGAACCCTCATAAGACCTCATGGAAAGACCTGACATCTGAAGAAGATCTCTGCTGAAATAACTACTCTTCCATCTTTTCAAACTTCCTAAAACTTTAAACCTCTAAACTTATAACTTCCTACATTCTCCCCTATTGAATCTCTCACCTGCCTATATATCAGTCTAAAGGCGTTCCACTGCCAGCTAAATCCACGGGAGAGTTGCCTAGTCTGACGTCCGGGTGTGGTGAGATGTTTATTTGATTTGTATTAATTACTTTCTCTGTTGTGTAGAATCATAAAATTACCTTAGTGTATTACAACAATATTGGATAGTTAGATATATGTAGTCAGATACTGTGTTACTGTTAAAAAAATTGTTTATTGCCATATTATAAATTTTTCCATATTTCATAATTTATTGAATATTAATAACCAGAGTATCATATATCAAGGGCTTACTTCTTGCAAGCCTATGGCCACGGCATGTAAGAATATAACCTTTGAGATATTCGAAATTATTAATTATTAATAAATTTAATAAATATCATATCATTTAAATTTGTGATTGATGTAATTAGTTAGAGACATTATTAGTGTGTCTTACATTGGTAGGATATATTTTTGATTGTGTGTACCAATATTCATTTATCACCAGTCTTTTGCGTTTTGTGTTAATATATATATAATTTTTGTACATAAATAAATTTTTATATTTATCTATTATAAGGCAAATTTTGTGTGTATGGTACGAAATCATACTGGCTAAAAGAATTCAAGGTATAATAATAAGTGGTGATCAAATTATCAAAGTGTCCAAATTATTGGTTTACTAAATATTTGCCGTATTTTAACAGCTGGAGGCACTGTAATATTCCATCTAAGGGAAAGGGACACGCCCTTTATAAATAATATATATCCTTACATAAACCACCACAACAGATGTCACAATAATAAATTTCATATTTTACAGTTGACCTCTTCTATCATTCTCTTGGTTTAGGATGAAGATCTGATGTATATAAAAGTTGAGGTGAAAGCAGAAGAAGAAGAGGCGTATGTGAGGGATGATCAGCAGTCTATGGAGGAGGATGGAATAACGGGGACATTTATAGAGGAGGACACTCCTACAGAGATCAGCACAGGTGGGTCATGAACACTAAATCCATTCCTCCACCCATACTGCTCACTGATTGGTCCAGAGTAGGGCGGGGACTGGGTGATATCAGCCTGTAATCCCCTGGTCACTTTCCTGAGCTGTGTTCCCCGTCCTGTATTCCTGGATTTCTCTCGGATAATCTTCCTTCTCTGTGCTGCAGACACAATTTATGTATCTAGACTGGATTTATGGAGGTTCTGGGGTTCAAGTGGCAGTGTCATGTGACCTAGGCTCTTGAGACATGTGATTTGGGTCTTCTTCCCCATGCCCAGGTCTAGTAAGATCTCTGACAGAGCAATTCTCCCAGGGTTCCTTGCTCTGTTATCTGCTGGCTGTGCCGGGTGGAGGGATATGTCTGTAGTGTCTCAGACCCAAGTCACTGAGTGCAGTCTCAGGAGATGGGAGGCAGCGGTGTGGGATCTCTGCAACTTGTTTCAAATAAACAGTTAAAGTGGTTGTAAACCCTCCATATACCCAGAGAAGTGACTGGCCTCAGGTGATACACAGAGATTAAACAAATCCTCCTACATATGTTGTACCTTTTTATTTTCAGCCCTCTCTTCACCTGTTCAAAGTCCAGAATGTATACAGTTTGTCTGAGAAGTCAGAAAAAAGGGGAAGAGAGATGGTCACATTCTGCAGAGCTCAATAAAGTAAGCTCTGAGAGATGATTGGAGGAAAGGGACACACCCCTTTCACACAAGAACAGAGCTGAGGCTTTCAATCACAGGCTGTGAGCTGGAGCTCCTCCCCTGTCACCTTTCTTCTCTTGGTGTCAAGAACATTTGTCAGAAGTGACTCATGCTGATCGTATAGGAAGGAGACAGCAGACAGAAATGATACTTCGTGCTCTGGAGTGAGACACACTGTAGAGGGATATGTTTGTTCATAATCCATGTCTGAGGGTTACAACCACTGTAAGTGATCACTGATTACTAAACACCAATTTGACGTGATCCTTACACTATTTATTAGTGTCGCCCCCTTGTCCTGAATAGAGGCTCCTATGGGCTGTACTTGGCTCAGGCTGATTGTATAGTTCTTCACTTGGTTTCTCCCTAAGTTTAGGTTGTCTTGTGATGTCTCACTGTGGCCAGTAGATGTCACTGCTATCACTGGACATAGGATGAGATTTCACCAACCAAACTAAAGGGATATAAACTAGTTGCCAACCACAGATAGCTGAATGACGGCTACACTGAGGCCGGCCAGTTCTGGGTAGGCGTCATATGATGTCCTCCCAGAACGCGCTTTCCTGCTCACCCCAGGGGGCGTGCACCTGGTGATCTCTGTGATCGCTGTGTCCTACGGTCACAGCTGATCATGTGATGTGGTAAAAGGCCAATCACAGCGGCCTTTTACCACGTGATCAGCCGTGTCCAATGGCACGCTGATCACCGGGAAATGCAATTGCTGGTTATCGGCTGCACTTTCCTCACACTGTCAGAGCAATAGGAAAGTACTGCCGAGAACCGACAGTTGTTAGAGCGGGGATCGGCACCAATCATCAGGGCACTGATAATCAGTGCCCTGATGATTGGTGCCCAGCAGTGCCACCCAAAGGTTCTGCCCACCTGTGCCCAACAGTGCACCCACCTGTGCCACCCAGCAGTGCCACCCACCTGTGCCTACCAGTGCCACTCACCAGTGCCAATCAGTGCAGCCCAGCAGTGCTGCAGTCAGTGCCACCAGTCAATGCCTAGGAGTGCCGCCAGTCAGTGCCCAGCAGTGATGCTAGTCAGTGCCACCTATCAGTGCTGTCTATCAGTGCCGCCTATCAGTGCTGCCTATTCATGCCACCTCATTAGTGCTGCCTATCAGTGCCGCCCATCAGTGCTGCCTATCAGTGCCCATCAGTGCTGGCCATCAGTGCTGCCTATTAGTGCCCATCAGTGCTGCCTCATCAACGCACATCAGTGAAAGAGAAAAATTACCTGTTTGAAAATTTTTATAATAGAAACAAAGAATCTTTTTTTAAATTTTTTTTACTTTTTTTGTTTATAGCACAAGAAGTAAAGCACCCAGCAGTGATTGAATACCACCAAAAGAAAGCTCTATTTGTGAGAAAAAAATGATACAAATTTCATATGGGTACAATCTTGCATGACCGCGCAATTGTCAATCAAAGTGCGACAGCGCTGACAGCTGAAAATTGGCCTGGTAAAGAAGGGGGTAGAAGTGCCTGGTAGGCAGGAAGGGGGTAGAAGTGTCCAGTAGGCAGGAAGGGGATAGAAGTGTCCAGTAGGCAGGAAGGGGATAGAAGTGTCCTGTAGGCAGGAAGGGGATAGAAGTGTCCTGTAGGCAGGAAGGGGGTAGAAGTGCCCTGTAGGCAGGAAGGGGGTAGAAGTGTCCTGTAGGCAGGAAGGGGATAGAAGTGTCCTGTAGGCACGAAGGGGGTAGAAGTGGCCGGTAGGCAGGAAGGGGGTAGAAGTGGCCGGTAGGCAGGAAGGGGGTAGAAGTGCCCTGTAGGCAGGAAGGGGGTAGAAGTGTCCTGTAGGCAGGAAGAGGGTAGAAGTGCCCGGTAGGCAGGAAGGGGGTAGAAGTGTCCTGTAGGCAGGAAGGGGGTAGAAGTGCCCTGTAGGCAGGAAGGGGGTAGAAGTGTCCTGTAGGCAGGAAGGGGGTAGAAGTGGCCGGTAGGCAGGAAGGGGGTAGAAGTGGCCGGTAGGCAGGAAGGGGGTAGAAGTGCCCTGTAGGCAGGAAGGGGGTAGAAGTGTCCTGTAGGCAGGAAGAGGGTAGAAGTGTCCTGTAGGCAGGAAGGGGGTAGAAGTGCCCGGTAGGCAGGGAGGGGGTAGAAGTGCCCGGTAGACGAGGGGTTAACCATTAGCCGCCCGACCAATGCGCCGTTTGCGCTAATGCAGAGCGGCGCAGCAGTGCGATCTGTCACTGGCCGTGCACCTCGGACACGGCCGATGACAGATCCGAGTACCGGCTCCCGTTGCTGGTACCATGTGACCTGCTGTGACCAATCACAGCAGGTCACATGACAGTTGTATACAATGGATGGCTTCATTCATGATGCCATCCATTGTATACTAGTGCCTAGCTGTGAATGGTCACAGCTAATCAAATGCACATGTCATGTGATTAGCTGTGACCAAATCACAGCTAAGCACAAAAAAAAACCAAAAAAAAAAAGCTGAAGGAATCGATGTCATTCAGGTAAATGCTTGCTTATAGCAAAGTCATTCTTTGCTATAAGCAAATTGTGTAAAAAAAAAAAAATACTGATCACTTCCCCAAAGTAGTACAATGTTACTATGGTAACATTGTGCTACTTTGGTCATAGTAAAATATGAAAAAAAAATCTTAAAAAAAAAAAAAAATACAAAATTAATTATAATAAAAAAATTAAAAAAAATATATATATATTTTTTTTTCACACTGTCACCAGTCAGTGTCCCTGATCACCGCCATGCCAGTTATATGATGACGCTGTACTGCACTGGTGACAGGATGTAAAAAAAAAATTAGTGAAAATAATTTTTTTAATTTTTTCGTTTTCCGAAAAATTATGACAAAAAAATACAACTTCAAAAAACTCGCCATGCCTCTTATGAAGTACGTCGGACTGTCTACTCTGCAAAAAGGGGTCATTTGGGGGATATCTGTACCGTCCTGACATTTGGGGGATATCTGTACCGTCCTGACATTTGGGGGATATCTGTACCGTCCTGACATTTGGGGGATATCTGTACTGTCCTGACATTTGGGGGGATATCTGTACTGTCCTGACATTTGGGGGATATCTGTACTGTCCTGACATTCTTGGACGTCAAGAAATTAGATTGGCTGTCAGTACTTTAGGATTGATCAATATTCAGATCTATACCATAGTTTGTGAACTCTATAACTTTCCTACAAACTAAAAAATACATCCTAATTTGGGTTATTTTTAGAGATGAGCGAAGAAATGAAAAATTCGATTCGACTGATTCGGCGAATTCGTGGACAATATTCGATTCGAGTCGAATAAATTCGCTGTGAATTTAACTTAAAAAAGGGTGTTTCTAGGCTTCAGAGAGACTTAATATTAGTGCAGAACACTGTACCTTTAATTTAAATGCCCTTGGAGTCTGCTGGGGAAGAGAAATAATACTGTCTGTCAGTATGACATGCAGATGAGTGCCGTCGATCTTAGAATCACTGCACACTTCACTCCTTTGGCCAGTCACGGGGCCAAAACCAGTGTTTGGAGCCACAGTGTGGCGGTGGAGGCAGCAGCAATGGGAGGCCATACAGCAACCTATGACAAAATGGAAACCAGCAGGAGCGTGAGGAGACCTCAAAGTGGCACATGGCAGAGTGGGAGCAATGGGAGGCGGTACAGGGACCCAGGTCACACTGTGGGCCCAGCAGCAGCGTGACCAGGCGGTACGGGGGCCCATGGCCGATATGGGGCTTGGTGGCACCTATGGAAGGCCTGTAATCTGCCAGCAACCTATGACAAAATGGACAACCGCAGGAGTGTGAGGAGATTTCAAAGTGGCACATGGCAGAGTGGAAGCAATGGGAGGCCGTACAGGGACCCAGGTCACACTGTGGGACCAGCATCAGCGTGAACAGGCGGTACGGGGGCCCATGGCCGATTTGACCTCATTCATCCCATAGTCCTGCCGACTCACAAATAGCGTGGCCTCCTCAAAGGGCCTGAGCAAGCGCAGGTGTCACACATGAGCTGACAATGGCTGACATCTAAGTTACACAGGGAGTACCTTTATCCGCTTTTAACATCAGGAAATCTGTGATGGCCTTTAGCTGTTCGTAAAGGCGGTCTAACATATGTAGGGTTGAATTACACCTTGTTGCAACGTCACAGCATGAGGAGTCGGTACGGGGGCCCATGGCAGATTACATGTCTGGCAGCAGCAATGGGAGGCCCGTAATCTGCCAGCACCCTATGTCAAAAAATTTAACACACCAGCAGTGTGAGGAGACCTGAAAGTGGCACATGGCAGCAGAGTGTGGCGATGGAGACAGCAGCAATGGGAGGCCGTACAGGGACCCATGACACACTCTAGACTTGGCAGCAGCATGAGGAGGCGGTATATAGGGGCCCATGGCAGATTAGGGGCCTGGCAGCAGCTATGTGAGGCCCGTAATCTGCCTGCACCCTATGTCAAAAAATTTAACACACCAGCAGTGTGAAGAGACCTGAAAGTGGCACATGGCAGAGTGTGGCGATGGAGACAGCAGCAATGGGAGGCCGTACAGGGACCCATGAGAGACTCTGGACCTAGCAGCAGCATGAGGAGGCGGTATATAGGGGCCCATGGCAGATTAGGGGCCTGGCAGCAGCTATGTGAGGCCCGTAATCTGCCTGCACCCTATGTCCAAAAATTTAACACACCAGCAGTGTGAAGAGACCTGAAAGTGGCACATGGCAGCAGAGTGTGGCGATGGAGACAGCAGCAATGGGAGGCCGTACAGGGACCCATGAGAGACTCTGGAGTTGGCAGCAGCATGAGGAGGCGGTATATAGGGGCCCATGGCAGATTAGGGGCCTGGCAGCAGCTATGTGAGGCCCGTAATCTGCCTGCACCCTATGTCAAAAAATTAAACACACCAGCAGTGTGAAGAGACCTGAAAGTGGCACATGGCAGAGTGTGGCGATGGAGACAGCAGCAATGGGAGGCCGTACAGGGACCCATGACAGACTCTAGACTTGGCAGCAGCATGAGGAGGCGGTATATAGGGGCCCATGGCAGATTAGGGGCCTGGCAGCAGCTATGTGAGGCCCGTAATCTGCCTGCACCCTATGTCAAAAAATTAAACACACCAGCAGTGTGAAGAGACCTGAAAGTGGCACATGGCAGAGTGTGGCGATGGAGACAGCAGCAATGGGAGGCCGTACAGGGACCCATGACAGACTCTAGACTTGGCAGCAGCATGAGGAGGCGGTATATAGGGGCCCATGGCAGATTAGGGGCCTGGCAGCAGCTATGTGAGGCCCGTAATCTGCCTGCACCCTATGTCAAAAAATTTAACACACCAGCAGTGTGAAGAGACCTGAAAGTGGCACATGGCAGCAGAGTGTGGCGATGGAGACAGCAGCAATGGGAGGCCGTACAGGGACCCATGAGAGACTCTGGACTTGGCAGCAGCATGAGGAGGCGGTATATAGGGGCCCATGGCAGGTTAGGGGCCTGGCAGCAGCTATGTGAGGCCCATAATCTGCCTGCACCCTATGTCAAAAAATTAAACACACCAGCAGTGTGAAGAGACCTGAAAGTGGCACATGGCAGAGTGTGGCGATGGAGACAGCAGCAATGGGAGGCCGTACAGGGACCCATGAGAGACTCTAGACTTGGCAGCAGCATGAGGAGGCGGTATATAGGGGCCCATGGCAGATTAGGGGCCTGGCAGCAGCTATGTGAGGCCCGTAATCTGCCTGCACCCTATGTCAAAAAATTTAACACACCAGCAGTGTGAAGAGACCTGAAAGTGGCACATGGCAGCAGAGTGTGGCGATGGAGACAGCAGCAATGGGAGGCCGTACAGGGACCCATGAGAGACTCTGGACTTGGCAGCAGCATGAGGAGGCGGTATATAGGGGCCCATGGCAGATTAGGGGCCTGGCAGCAGCTATGTGAGGCCCGTAATCTGCCTGCACCCTATGTCAAAAAATTTAACACACCAGCAGTGTGAAGAGACCTGAAAGTGGCACATGGCAGAGTGTGGCGATGGAGACAGCAGCAATGGGAGGCCGTACAGGGACCCATGAGAGACTCTGGACTTGGCAGCAGCATGAGGAGGCGGTATATAGGGGCCCATGGCAGATTAGGGGCCTGGCAGCAGCTATGTGAGGCCCGTAATCTGCCTGCACCCTATGTCAAAAAATTTAACACACCAGCAGTGTGAAAAGACCTGAAAGTGGCACATGGCAGAGTGTGGCGATGGAGACAGCAGCAATGGGAGGCCGTACAGGGACCCATGACAGACTCTGGACTTGGCAGCAGCATGAGGAGGCGGTATATAGGGGCCCATGGCAGATTAGGGGCCTGGCAGCAGCTATGTGAGGCCCGTAATCTGCCTGCACCCTATGTCAAAAAATTTAACACACCAGCAGTGTGAAGAGACCTGAAAGTGGCACATGGCAGCAGAGTGTGGCGATGGAGACAGCAGCAATGGGAGGCCGTACAGGGACCCATGAGAGACTCTAGACTTGGCAGCAGCATGAGGAGGCGGTATATAGGGGCCCATGGCAGATTAGGGGCCTGGCAGCAGCTATGTGAGGCCCGTAATCTGCCTGCACCCTATGTCAAAAAATTTAACACACCAGCAGTGTGAAGAGACCTGAAAGTGGCACATGGCAGCAGAGTGTGGCGATGGAGACAGCAGCAATGGGAGGCCGTACAGGGACCCATGAGAGACTCTGGACTTGGCAGCAGCATGAGGAGGCGGTATATAGGGGCCCATGGCAGATTAGGGGCCTGGCAGCAGCTATGTGAGGCCCGTAATCTGCCTGCACCCTATGTCAAAAAATTAAACACACCAGCAGTGTGAAGAGACCTGAAAGTGGCACATGGCAGAGTGTGGCGATGGAGACAGCAGCAATGGGAGGCCGTACAGGGACCCATGACAGACTCTAGACTTGGCAGCAGCATGAGGAGGCGGTATATAGGGGCCCATGGCAGATTAGGGGCCTGGCAGCAGCTATGTGAGGCCCGTAATCTGCCTGCACCCTATGTCAAAAAATTTAACACACCAGCAGTGTGAAGAGACCTGAAAGTGGCACATGGCAGCAGAGTGTGGCGATGGAGACAGCAGCAATGGGAGGCCGTACAGGGACCCATGAGAGACTCTGGACTTGGCAGCAGCATGAGGAGGCGGTATATAGGGGCCCATGGCAGATTAGGGGCCTGGCAGCAGCTATGTGAGGCCCGTAATCTGCCTGCACCCTATGTCAAAAAATTAAACACACCAGCAGTGTGAAGAGACCTGAAAGTGGCACATGGCAGAGTGTGGCGATGGAGACAGCAGCAATGGGAGGCCGTACAGGGACCCATGACAGACTCTAGACTTGGCAGCAGCATGAGGAGGCGGTATATAGGGGCCCATGGCAGATTAGGGGCCTGGCAGCAGCTATGTGAGGCCCGTAATCTGCCTGCACCCTATGTCAAAAAATTTAACACACCAGCAGTGTGAAGAGACCTGAAAGTGGCACATGGCAGCAGAGTGTGGCGATGGAGACAGCAGCAATGGGAGGCCGTACAGGGACCCATGAGAGACTCTAGACTTGGCAGCAGCATGAGGAGGCGGTATATAGGGGCCCATGGCAGATTAGGGGCCTGGCAGCAGCTATGTGAGGCCCGTAATCTGCCTGCACCCTATGTCAAAAAATTAAACACACCAGCAGTGTGAAGAGACCTGAAAGTGGCACATGGCAGAGTGTGGCGATGGAGACAGCAGCAATGGGAGGCCGTACAGGGACCCATGAGAGACTCTGGACTTGGCAGCAGCATGAGGAGGCGGTATATAGGGGCCCATGGCAGATTAGGGGCCTGGCAGCAGCTATGTGAGGCCCGTAATCTGCCTGCACCCTATGTCAAAAAATTTAACACACCAGCAGTGTGAAGAGACCTGAAAGTGGCACATGGCAGCAGAGTGTGGCGATGGAGACAGCAGCAATGGGAGGCCGTACAGGGACCCATGAGAGACTCTGGACCTAGCAGCAGCATGAGGAGGCGGTATATAGGGGCCCATGGCAGATTAGGGGCCTGGCAGCAGCTATGTGAGGCCCGTAATCTGCCTGCACCCTATGTCAAAAAATTTAACACACCAGCAGTGTGAAGAGACCTGAAAGTGGCACATGGCAGAGTGTGGCGATGGAGACAGCAGCAATGGGAGGCCGTACAGGGACCCATGAGAGACTCTGGACCTAGCAGCAGCATGAGGAGGCGGTATATAGGGGCCCATGGCAGATTAGGGGCCTGGCAGCAGCTATGTGAGGCCCGTAATCTGCCTGCACCCTATGTCCAAAAATTTAACACACCAGCAGTGTGAAGAGACCTGAAAGTGGCACATGGCAGCAGAGTGTGGCGATGGAGACAGCAGCAATGGGAGGCCGTACAGGGACCCATGAGAGACTCTGGACTTGGCAGCAGCATGAGGAGGCGGTATATAGGGGCCCATGGCAGATTAGGGGCCTGGCAGCAGCTATGTGAGGCCCGTAATCTGCCTGCACCCTATGTCAAAAAATTTAACACACCAGCAGTGTGAAGAGACCTGAAAGTGGCACATGGCAGCAGAGTGTGGCGATGGAGACAGCAGCAATGGGAGGCCGTACAGGGACCCATGAGAGACTCTGGACTTGGCAGCAGCATGAGGAGGCGGTATATAGGGGCCCATGGCAGATTAGGGGCCTGGCAGCAGCTATGTGAGGCCCGTAATCTGCCTGCACCCTATGTCAAAAAATTTAACACACCAGCAGTGTGAAGAGACCTGAAAGTGGCACATGGCAGCAGAGTGTGGCGATGGAGACAGCAGCAATGGGAGGCCGTACAGGGACCCATGAGAGACTCTGGACCTAGCAGCAGCATGAGGAGGCGGTATATAGGGACCTATGGCAGATTAGGGGCCTGGCAGCAGCTATAGGAGGCCCGTAATCTGCCAGCACCCTATGTCAAAAAATTAAACACACCAGCAGTGTGAGGAGACCTGAAAGTGGCACATGTTTGAGGCATGATTCATGGCGGATTTAGTCAGTTGTGTCAGGAACTGGTGGTTTGAAATCCAGACTAATCCACGCCTGATTCATTTTCACAAACGTGAGTCTCTCCACACTTTGGATGGACAGTCGTGTCCTCCGCGGAGTTACAATACCTCCTGCCGCACTAAACACGCGCTCCGATGCCACGCTACTGGCCGGGCATGACAGCCTTTCAAGGGCAAATTCAGCTAGTTGGGGCCAAAGGTCAAGTTTCGTTGCCCAGTAGTCAAGGGGATTGTCTACCTCGGTTGGCAGGGTGCTGTCCAAGTAGGCCCAAGCCTGTTGTTTGAGCTCCTGCTCCAGGTCCACCTGATGCTGCTGCTGCTGCTGCGGCTGGTTAGTAGTTTCCTCACTGCGCTGGTGAAGAAAGCTACTCATCATCGACTGCAGACTGAGGCAGCCGCTGCTGGTGGAGCTGCCACTGCTCCTACCACCCCACCCCTCCCCTGCTGCCATGCCAGCGGAAAGCGAGCGCACAGGGCCCACAGTGTCTGAGGATCTCCTCTACCAGATGCTCCTGCTCCTCCACTCCTGTCCGCTGTGTGGAAAAACCACCCATTTCACTCAATAATTCCTGAGCACAAATGTCCTCCTCTACCTCCTCCTCTTCTTCCTGTCCTGCCCCCACAGGGGTCATGTGGCGTTGAGATCTGTGCGCCACGTCTACCGCACCCTGACCAGCCATTGTTAACAGCATTTGTTCCAGGACGTGCAACAGAGGAATGACGTCGTTCATCCCATAGTCCTGCCGACTCACGAATAGCGTGGCCTCCTCAAAGGGCCTGAGCAAGCGGCAGGTGTCACGCATGAGCTGCCAATGGCTGACATCTAAGTTACACAGGGGAGTACCTTTATCCGCTTTTAACATCAGGAAATCGGTGATGGCCTTTCGCTGTTCGTAAAGGCGGTCTAACATGTGTTGGGTTGAATTCCACCTTGTTGCAACGTCGCAGATCAGGCGATGCTGTGGAATTCCGTTCTGCCGCTGCAGCTCAATGAGGGTGTTCTTTGCGGTGTAGGAATGGCTGAAATGCATGCACAGTTTACGTGACATTTTAAGGATGTCTTGCAGTGGGATGGTGGATTTTAGGAACCGCTTGACAACCAGATTGAACACGTGAGCCATGCATGGCGCATGGCACAACCTTCCTTGACGCAGAGCAGACACCATGTTCTTTCCGTTGTCGGTCAACATGGTTCCGATTTTCAGTTTGCGCGGAGACAGCCATCTGTCGATTTCTCTGTTCATTACACTCAGCAGTTCCTCCCCTGTGTGACTACGTTCGCCAAGGCATACCAGGTGCAGCACAGCGTGACACCGTTGCGCCCTGCACATGTGATATGCCGGTCGGGTAATGGGACTTGGCACGGGGGTGGCGGCTGAGGACACGGCGGAAAAAGAGGTGGTAGAGGCGGACATGCTTGCTGGACCAAGGACGTGCAAACGTGGAGGCAAAAGCGTCGTGACCTGTCCAAGTTGCTGGTGCGGCTGTGCCGGCACCACGTTCACCCAGTGGGCCGTAAATGACATGTACTGTCCCTGACCGTAGTTACAGCTCCACACGTCGGCGCTGCCGTGCACTTTGGCAGAGACCGACATGCTCAAAGACTGGCCCACCATCTCTTCTACATGTGAATGCAGGGCTGGCACTGCCTTTTGGGCAAAGAAATGACGGCTTGGCACTCTCCACCGCGGCGCGGCACAAGCCATCATTTCTCGGAAAGGTGCTGAGTCCACCAGTTGGAAAGGGAGGGACTGCAGCACCAGCAACTTGGACAGGAGGACGTTCAGCTTTTGCACCGTCGGGTGCGTGCTCGCAAACTGTTGTCTCTTGGATACGGATTCCAAGAAAGACTGTTGACGGAATCCGAGAAGAGGAGTAGCAGGAGAAGGAGCATCTGAACGAGCGGAAGATGCCAATGAGCGACAACTCCCCTCAGCAGAGGTGTTGGAGCCTTGACTGGCTGATAGAGGGCGATTGACGACGTCGGGTGACGGAGCAAGTAACGGAGCGGGTGATGGAGCGGGGGCTGGGGCAGGCAGAACCGCCGTATCTTTATCACGGTTTTCCCAGGCCACCGAATGGTGACGCTGCATATGCTGACGCAACGCTGTAGTCCCAACATGGGCCCCCTGGCCACGCTTGCATTTCTGGCCACATAGTCGACATACGGCTACGTTTACTTCCTCGGGCGGCTTGAGGAAAAATTGCCACACCACCGAGTAGGAAACTTTGCCCCCGATACTCCTCACTGGCTGACTGCTACTTCCTCCGTGCACACCGGCACCACTACTGGCCGTGGTGGTAGGCTGCAGTGGAGCTGGTGCTCTACTCCGTGGACGTTTGGCTCCACTGACACTGATGCGACCCTGCTGCCTCCTGGGCAACCCACCGACTGTTTTGCTCGCTGCCAAGCTGCCACCCTCTTCTCCTGATGATGCGGAAGAAATTGCCTGATGACAACGAGGCTGCCAAGTGCGATCAACCTCCTCATCATCAAGTAGGGTCTCCGCCTCACTACTAGCCCCCTCGGCTGCGTCTGGGTCAGGAGACAGACCTGTCTCTAGACCGGCTACCGAGCCACTCTCCTCGCCAGTACTTGTTCGCTTGGCTGCTGAAAAGGCCGATGTCTCCCCCCGTTCCTGACCGCCCTCTGTTAGCTCTTCCTCACTGTACAGTGGGGCTGAGCCCACAGCATGCGATACTTCGCTTGGTGAGGGAACAGCAAAGGACAGGGGCAGGTAGAGGACACGTGATTTCAGTGGGCTTGGTCCCGGGCCATGCCAACTAACGGTTGTGTCTGACGTACCCACCGACCGTTGGCTGTAGGTGTCAGAGGTGACCTGGGAAGAGGAAGACGACCGAGCCAACCAATCAATGACGGCAGGGTTGTCGGTGGAGACACGACCGCTGGATGACACCGGGAGCACTGGCCTCTGGCTGCGAATACTGCTGCCTCGACCCCTTCCTCTGCTGCCACGTCTGCTCGCTCCTAAAACATTGCCTCCTCTGCCACTCCTCTGCATGTTGTCTGACATACTATTTAATTCAACGATTAGGTGTCCCTGAGTAACAATTCTCTGGCACTCAGTAACAATTCTGTCTGTCCCTGAGTATGAATTCTGTGGCCCTGAGTAACAATTCTGTGTCTGTGCGAGTAACAATTCTGTGTCTGTGCGAGTAACAATTCTGTGTCTGTGCAAGTAACAATTTTGTGTCTGTGCGAGTAACAATTCTCTGGCACTCAGTAACAATTCTGTCTGTCCCTGAGTAACAATTCTCTGGCACTCAGTAACAATTCTGTCTGTCCCTGAGTAACAATTCTCTGGCACTCAGTAACAATTCTGTCTGTCCCTGAGTATGAATTCTGTGGCCCTGAGTAACAATTCTGTGTCTGTGCGAGTAACAATTCTGTGTCTGTGCAAGTAACAATTTTGTGTCTGTGCGAGTAACAATTCTCTGGCACTCAGTAACAATTCTGTCTGTCCCTGAGTAACAATTCTCTGGCACTCAGTAACAATTCTGTCTGTCCCTGAGTATGAATTCTGTGGCCCTGAGTAACAATTCTGTGTCTGTGCGAGTAACAATTCTGTGTCTGTGCAAGTAACAATTTTGTGTCTGTGCGAGTAACAATTCTCTGGCACTCAGTAACAATTCTGTCTGTCCCTGAGTAACAATTCTCTTGCACTCAGTAACAATTCTGTCTGTCCCTGAGTAACAATTCTCTGGCACTCAGTAACAATTCTGTCTGTCCCTGAGTAACAATTCTCTGGCACTCAGTAACAATTCTGTGTCTGTGCGAGTAACAATTCTGTGTCTGTGCAAGTAACAATTTTGTGTCTGTGCGAGTAACAATTCTCTGGCACTCAGTAACAATTCTGTCTGTCCCTGAGTAACAATTCTCTGGCACTCAGTAACAATTCTGTCTGTCCCTGAGTAACAATTCTCTGGCACTCAGTAACAATTCTGTCTGTCCCTGAGTATGAATTCTGTGGCCCTGAGTAACAATTCTGTGTCTGTGCAAGTAACAATTCTGTGTCTGTGCAAGTAACAATTTTGTGTCTGTGCGAGTAACAATTCTCTGGCACTCAGTAACAATTCTGTCTGTCCCTGAGTAACAATTCTCTGGCACTCAGTAACAATTCTGTCTGTCCCTGAGTAACAATTCTCTGGCACTCAGTAACAATTCTGTCTGTCCCTGAGTAACAATTCTCTGGCACTCAGTAACAATTCTGTCTGTCCCTGAGTAACAATTCTCTGGCACTCAGTAACAATTCTGTCTGTCCCTGAGTATGAATTCTGTGGCCCTGAGTAACAATTCTGTGTCTGTGCGAGTAACAATTCTGTGTCTGTGCAAGTAACAATTTTGTGTCTGTGCGAGTAACAATTCTCTGGCACTCAGTAACAATTCTGTCTGTCCCTGAGTAACAATTCTCTGGCACTCAGTAACAATTCTGTCTGTCCCTAAGTAACAATTCTCGGGCACTCAGTAACAATTCTATCTGTCCCTGAGTATGAATTCTGTGGCCCTGAGTAACAATTCTGTGTCTGTGCAAGTAACAATTTTGTGTCTGTGCGAGTAACAATTCTCTGGCACTCAGTAACAATTCTGTCTGTCCCTGAGTAACAATTCTCTGGCACTCAGTAACAATTCTGTCTGTCCCTGAGTAACAATTCTCTGGCACTCAGTAACAATTCTGTCTGTCCCTGAGTATGAATTCTGTGGCCCTGAGTAACAATTCTGTGTCTGTGCGAGTAACAATTCTGTGTCTGTGCAAGTAACAATTTTGTGTCTGTGCGAGTAACAATTCTCTGGCACTCAGTAACAATTCTGTCTGTCCCTGAGTAACAATTCTCTGGCACTCAGTAACAATTCTGTCTGTCCCTGAGTAACAATTCTCTGGCACTCAGTAACAATTCTGTCTGTCCCTGAGTAACAATTCTCTGGCACTCAGTAACAATTCTGTCTGTCCCTGAGTATGAATTCTGTGGCCCTGAGTAACAATTCTGTGTCTGTGCGAATAACAATTCTGTGTCTGTGCAAGTAACAATTTTGTGTCTGTGCGAGTAACAATTCTCTGGCACTCAGTAACAATTCTGTCTGTCCCTGAGTAACAATTCTCTGGCACTCAGTAACAATTCTGTCTGTCCCTGAGTAACAATTCTCTGGCACTCAGTAACAATTCTGTCTGTCCCTGAGTAACAATTCTCTGGCACTCAGTAACAATTCTGTCTGTCCCTGAGTAACAATTCTCTGGCACTCAGTAACAATTCTGTCTGTCCCTGAGTAACAATTCTCTGGCACTCAGTAACAATTCTGTCTGTCCCTGAGTAACAATTCTGTCTGTCCCTGAGAATGAATTCTGTGGCCCTGAGTAAGAATTCTCTGGCACTCAGTAACAATTCTGTCTGTCCCTGAGTAACAATTCTCTGGCACTCAGTAACAATTCTGTCTGTCCCTGAGTAACAATTCTCTGGCACTCAGTAACAATTCTGTCTGTCCCTGAGTAACAATTCTCTGGCACTCAGTAACAATTCTGTCTGTCCCTGAGTAACAATTCTGTCTGTCCCTGAGAATGAATTCTGTGGCCCTGAGTAAGAATTCTCTGGCACTCAGTAACAATTCTGTCTGTCCCTGAGTAACAATTCTCTGGCACTCAGTAACAATTCTGTCTGTCCCTGAGTAAAAATTCTGTGGCCCTAATAACGTTTCTGTGGCCCTAAGTAACAATTCTCTGGCACTGAGTGAAAATTCTGTCTGTCCCTGAGTATGAATTCTGTGGCCCTAACTAGCGTTTCTTTGTCCCTAAATAACGATTCTGTGGCCCTCATTAACAAGTCTGTGTCCCTGAGTAATGGTTCTCTGTCCCTAAGTAACTTCTCTCTGTCCCCATTTCTCGTTTCTGTGGCCCTAACTCTGTCCCTGTCCCTAGTACAGAGCGGTCTGCCTCTGTTCAATGACTGCAGGCAAATGAAGATTTCCAAAATGGCCGCTATATATACCTCGACCATTACACAGTGCTGGCTGGCTGGCTGCTGATTGGCTGATGCGATCACATGTCGTTGAGGAATGCATTATGGGGCAGCGCGCCTTGTCTGCGCGCCTTCCCCGACATCCCCGCTCCGTCGCCGCACATGTCAGCCGCCATTTTCGGAAAAATTTCGATTCGCGCGTCCGAATTAGGCTGTTTTTCGGATTCGGCACGAATCGATATTCGGCTCGAATTCCACTTCGGATACTTCGATTCGCTCATCTCTAGTTATTTTCACCAAAGACATGTAGCAGAATACATCTCGGCCTAAATTTATGAAGAACAATTATTTATTTGTAAACTTTTATAACAGAAACAAAGAAAAATGTGTTTTTTTTTCAAAATTTTTGTTTTTTTTTGTTAATTTAGCAAAAAATAAAAACCCCAGCGGTGATTAAATACCACCAAAAGAAAGCTCTAGTTGTGTGAAGAAAATAATAAAATTTTAGTTTGGGTACAATGTTGTATGACCGCGCAATTGTCATTCAAAGTGTGAGAGCGCTGAGACCTGAAAATTGGCCTGGGCAGGAAGGGGGAAAATTGCCCGGTATTGAAATGGTTAAACCACAAATGTCCCATATTGCAGCTTACCAATCATGGGATGTGGCGGCTGCATTCTTTTTCTTTGGCTCTTTTCCCTGTTTTCACCTGGTGATCTGGCCAGTAACACACCTTCTGTATTAGAGCGCCCCCACTGTGGAGACCGCAGCATGGTCAGTCTGGGGGGAGGGGAGTGTTAGATGTATTAGCAGATATAAAAACAGTAACTAATTGAAGCCAAACTCCAGCTCACACTTCATAATCAGTTTACATCAGTTTTTTCCTTTTGGGATAAAAGTTTCACATGAATAAATAAAAGCTGCTCATTGTAAGCCCCCTGTCAGTGGTAAATGGTCTGCCTCATCCCTGGAACTGATACATTCTGCTGCAGAGTTTTTATAAAACAGATTTACGGGCTAGATCACCAGATGAATATAGAAGAAAACTAATGCAGCCATCACATCTCAGAATCGGTAAGCTGCAATATAATATTTTCTTTGTGTTTAATATGGATTAAGTTAACATTTACCGTATTTTTCGCTCCATAAGACGCACCTGACCATAAGACGCACCTAGGTTTTAGAGGCAGAAAACAGGAAAAAAAAATTCTGAACTAATGGACTGCAGACACAGTACAGGAGATGACCAGAGACTGCAGACACAGTACAGGAGATGACCAGAGACTGCAGACACAGTACAGGAGATGACCAGAGACTGCAGACATAGTACAGGAGATGACCAGAGACTGCAGACACAGTACAGGTGATGACCAGAGACTGCGGACAGTACAGGAGATGACCAGAGACTGCAGACACAGTACAGGAGATGACCAGAGACTGCGGACAGTACAGGGATGACCAGAGACTGCAGACATAGTACAGGAGATGACCAGAGACTGCAGACATAGTACAGGAGATGACCAGAGACTGCAGACACAGTACAGGAGATGACCAGAGACTGCAGACACAGTACAGGAGATGACCAGAGACTGCAGACACAGTACAGGAGATGACCAGAGACTGCGGACACAGTACAGGAGATGACTAGAGACTGCGGACACAGTACAGGAGATGACTAGAGACTGCGGACAGTACAGGAGATGACCAGAGACTGCGGACACAGTACAGGAGATGACTAGAGACTGCGGACACAGTTCAGGGGATGACCAGAGACTGCGGACACAGTACAGGAGATGACCAGAGACTGCGGACACAGTTCAGGGGATGACCAGAGACTGCGGACACAGTTCAGGGGATGACCAGAGACTGCGGACACAGTACAGGAGATGACCAGAGACTGCGGACACAGTTCAGGGGATGACCAGAGACTGCGGACATAGTACAGGAGATGACCAGAGACTGCGGACACAGTACAGGAGATGACCAGAGACTGCGGACACAGTACAGGAGATGACCGGAGACTGCGAACAGTACAGGAGATGACCAGAGACTGCGGACACAGTACAGGGATGACCAGAGACTGTGGACAGCACAGGGATGACCAGAGACTGTGGATAGTACAGGGGATGACTGCTGACCTTTGGGGAGGGGGGGAGGTACCTGAATTTGACAGATACCCGCTCCCACTTCCGCGGAGTTGTTCTTTGATCTTACCTGTTCCTCTATCCAGCCGCGCGTTGTCTTCCCGGCTTCTGTAATGGCGCTCGGCATGACAGCCGGGTGCCCAGTGCGCATGAGTGAGAAGCACTTGCGCTTTGTGATTGGTCCGGCGGCTTCTGGGATCTGTCATGTGTCCCAGGTGCCGCCTTACCATTCACAAAAAGCACCGCTTCCTGCGCATGCGCACTTGGCACCCGGCTGTCATGCCCACACTACAGAAGCCGGGAAGACCGCACCGCTGGATAGAGGAACGGGTAAGATGAAAGAACAACTCCACGGAAGTGGGAGCGGGTATCTGTCAAATTCAGGTACCCGCTCGTCCCCCTCCCCAAAGGTCAGCAGTCATCTCTATAAGGTCCCGCTGTAGAGCTGAGCGGCCGGCCCGGTATTCTGACACGGCGGCAGTGGAAATACTGGACCGGCCGCTCCATATTCGCTCCATAAGACGCACTGACATTTTCCCCCCTTTTTTGGGGGGAAAAAAGTGCGTCTTATGGTGCGAAAAATACGGTATATTTTCTTCAGCCAATCCAGTAGGAGGTTTATGCCCCTGGAGCATGCTGGGGGAGGAAATAAATATTTGGGACAGGCCATGTGCTCTTTCCATGGGCTGAGGTCTAGGGAGGTGCTGCTGGATGGAGCTCTGCTGTTAGGCCCAATAGCCTGTTTTGGGACCTAATGTGTGAAGTGGTCCTGAAGCTGTCCTGTCTGGTCTGAAGGAAGCTGTGCCAAGGAGGAGACCCAGAGGAGGCCCCTGGCTGGAGGGAGCCATGAAGAAGGCTGGTCTCTCAGAAGGACCCGGTGACTCTTTTGGAGGACTCACTGACATTTGGGAACGTGTTTACAGAGTCATTCAGTCGGCTTAAAGGTTCTGCGAGGCTGGACATTGATCTGCAGAGTCTGTCGGTGATCTGTCATGGTATCTGGGTCCCCCAGCCCTCACCTCCCCAACCCTTCTAAATAAAACTTTAAAAAGACAAAAGTGACTGGTGCCCAATATCCTTTCTCAGTCCCCATATTTTAGCCATGGACTCGGCTCTGGGGTGAGCACCCCTGACCTCTGGAGGTGCCATCCTGCCTTTGGGGTGTCAAAGGGGTTCTACATTCATATTGCACATTACATAGTACTGACCTCTATACTATACATATTTGTTGTATGTTAGAGTCCTGACCCCTGCACTATATACTTTATGTTGTACATTACATACTCCTGACCCCTGCACTATATACTCTATGTTGTACATTACATACTCCTGACCCCTGCACTATATACTCTATGTTGTACATTACATCCTCCTGACCCCTGCACTATATACTCTGTGTTGTACATTACATCCTCCTGACGCCTGCACTATATACTCTATGTTGTACATTTCATACTCCTGACCCCTGCACTATATACTCTATGTTGTACATTACATACTCCTGACCCCTGCACTATATACTCTATATTGTACATTACATCCTCCTGACCCCTGCACTATATACTCTATGTTGTACATTACATCCTCCTGACCCCTGCACTATATACTCTATGTTGTACATTACATACTCCTAACCCCTGCACTATATACTCTATGTTGTACATTACATACTCCTGACCCCTGCACTATATACTCTGTGTTGTACATTACATACTCCTGACCCCTGCACTATATACTCTGTGTTGTACATTACATACTCCTGACGCCTGCACTATATACTCTATGTTGTACATTTCATACTCCTGACCCCTGCACTATATACTCTATGTTGTACATTACATACTCCTGACCCCTGCACTATATACTCTATGTTGTACATTACATACTCCTGACCCCTGCACTATATACTCTGTTGTACATTACATACTCCTGACCCCTGCACTATATACTCTATGTTGTACATTACATACTCCTGACCCCTGCACTATATACTCTATATTGTACATTACATACTCCTGACCCCTGCACTATATACTCTATGTTGTACATTACATACTCCTGACCCCTGCACTATATACTCCATGTTGTACATTACATACTCCTGACCCCTGCACTATATACTCCATGTTGTACATTACATACTCCTGACCCCTGCACTATATACTCTATGTTGTACATTACATACTCCTGACCCCTGCACTATATACTCTATGTTGTACATTACATACTCCTGACCCCTGCACTATATACTCCATGTTGTACATTACATACTCCTGACCCCTGCACTATATACTCTATGTTGTACATTACATACTCCTGACCCCTGCACTATATACTCTGTTGTACATTACATACTCCTGACCCCTGCACTATATACTCTGTTGTACATTACATACTCCTGACCCCTGCACTATATACTCTATGTTGTACATTACATACTCCTGACCCCTGCACTATATACTCTATATTGTACATTACATACTCCTGACCCCTGCACTATATACTCTATGTTGTACATTACATACTCCTGACCCCTGCATTATATACTCTATGTTGTACATTACATACTCCTGACCCCTGCACTATATACTCTGTTGTACATTACATACTCCTGACCCCTGCACTATATACTCTATGTTGTACATTACATACTCCTGACCCCTGCACTATATACTCTATGTTGTACATTACATACTCCTGACCCCTGCACTATATACTCCATGTTGTACATTACATACTCCTGACCCCTGCACTATATACTCCATGTTGTACATTACATACTCCTGACCCCTGCACTATATACTCTATGTTGTACATTACATACTCCTGACCCCTGCACTATATACTCTATGTTGTACATTACATACTCCTGACCCCTGCACTATATACTCTGTGCTATATATTAGATTATACTGATATTTTATATTCCTATTGTTTCTATTCTATATAATAATTTGTACATTACATAGGTTTTCTTTTACACCCATTTCCTCCCAGCTGGACATTTTATATCGGATGATGTGATTGGAGCCCAGACTTTTACATGGTGATAATAATGTGATCACATCCTCCAACT
Organism: Staurois parvus; assembly: GCF_062004578.1. Lineage (NCBI taxonomy): Eukaryota > Metazoa > Chordata > Amphibia > Anura > Ranidae > Staurois > Staurois parvus. Next base: position 128,395 of record NW_028319753.1, on the reverse strand, counting down.
TTGGACCCTTAAACAGAAAGTGATAATGAGGGAGGAGTCAATACCCCAATGATGGTGGTCTTCAGGATCAGTCCAGTCTTCATCTTGGTTGTTCTCCCCCCATCCTCACTCTCTGACCTCTGGTGGGGCTCAGCCCCGCTGTTCTTCATGACTAAATCATGGACTAAATAAGGAAGTGCAGTACTTCTTGTGTTGGGAAGATGGCGATGAGTGATAGAGGGGGTGGGGACCCTCGTCCTATAATCCCCTCATCACTGTCCCTCCTATAAAAGACAGTTCTGGTTGTTTCCTCACTCTCTGACTAAGGTCCATGAATAAAGAAATGACCTGGTAGGAGATCAGAGGAGCCATTTCCTAGTTCCCTTGAGGGTGGATTTGTAATCTCCTCAGAGACCAAGCTGCCTGATGTGGGCGGAGTCCTGGTTTGGGGGAACCAATCCGCTCCTGTCTAGTAATCCTCTTTGTCTTTGTATTTTAGTCCATGGCCGGGAGATGAGGAAAACCTCCGAGGATTGTCTCACTTTGTCTCCAGACTGGAAAGTAGAAGATGAGGACATCACACAGTATAGTCCAGGAGAAAACCCGGCTCCCTCCAATGTCCATCCGGCACCACCCAGTGTAGATGGACCATCGGATTCCTCGTATCCTGAGGAACCTCAGACTGTGCGGGACCGGGCCGGCCTTCCAACAGGGAAGAGCTTCTCCTGTACCGAGTGTGGGAAGGGTTTCCATTATAAATCTCATCTTAATATCCATAAAAGATCTCACACAGGGAAGAAGCTGTTTTCCTGTCCTGAGTGCGGGAAATGTTTTTCAGAGAAGTCCAATCTTTACACACATCAGAGATTGCACATGGGGGAGAAGCCGTATTCCTGTTCTGAGTGTGGGAAATGTTTTTCAAATAAGTCCTATCTTTACACACATCAAAGATGTCACACAGGGGAGAAGCCGTTTTCCTGTTCTGAGTGCGGGAAATGTTTTTCACAGAAGTCCAGTGTTTACACACATCAGAGAACTCACATGGGGGAGAAGCCGTATTCCTGTCCTGAGTGCGGGAAAAGTTTTTCACGGAAGTCCAATCTTTACAAACATCAGAGATGTCACACGGGGGAGAAGCCATAATCCTGTTCTGAGTGCGGGAAATGTTTTTCACAGAAGTCCGATCTTTACAGACATCAGAGATCTCACACAAGGGAGAAGCCACTTCCTGTCCTGAGTGCGGAAGTCCTCTGAAGTCCTGTCTTCCTGTATATTAGGGGTCCCACACAACCCTGGAGGTGTATTAATGCCTTGAGTGTGGGAAATGTCTTCTAGATGAATGTTGCTGGACATCCCAGATCTCATGTGGGGAAGAAGCACCCCCTGATATACACCTCAGATATACTCCATGGCTGATCTTCATCATGGAAGAAACAGTTGATAAGGAGATGAGAGGCCCCCAAAGACATGGATGAAGTGCAGTAAATGTCGGGGTGCAGAGTGGTCAGTAGATCCTGGAAATGAAGGACACAACTTCAGCCCTTCTTGGGTGTCGGAGTTGCGTTTCCTGATAATGATATAGCGGGTTACAGAGCTAGAAGCCGGGAGAGCCCAGATCTCGTTATCGGGGAACTTTACACAGACAACAAGAACTTCTGAAGTTGATGTCCTTCATTTCAAGGCTCTACAGAACAGTGGTGACCCCGAAGCGTCTCTCTGTCTTCAGTCCATCCTTCTCCCATCCCCCAACAGGAGGGAAGGAGAACTCCGCCCCAAACTAGGGGGGAACTTTCCTCTCATTATTTCCCTTTGCTTCTGTGTGGGTTTGGGTGGTTGGAGGAGTGCGGCACGAGAGGGAACACAGCTTGTTGTTCTATGTCTACATATGGGGTCTGTGTAGAGGGGATCCACCGGAAAATATTTCTACTCTTTGATTTTGTGGAAATCGTTTCTTTTTTCACTTTGAGGGGCGATATTATGTGTGGTTTGTAAAAGGGATTGGCCAAATAGATACCACCCCACTTAGAGAATAGATGAACTAATATGACCAGCATTCATTCAGCCATGTCAGCCAGTCATCTATAGATATGAGAATCATGAGAAGATCCCTAGATGGATCCATAGACATGGAGGAGGGTGTGCAGCTTTGTAGAGTTGTCATTCCTACTATAGTCCATGATGTGGGACTTCTCTTGTCCTCATTACATTGGAGGACAGAAACTCTTCCATTGTGACATTTATTCCCAAGCTCTCCCAGAATCCCTCAGCTTGGAATAATGGCCGCTGTGTCTGCAGAAACGTAGAGAATACTTCCATATACCGCGTCTCTTCATCTTGTTCATCCTTCTCGTTGGCAGAACAATGACATCTCAGCTAGACTAGAGGATGTGGGGACCACCACGGGATTATTTGGTGTTTGTAATCACCTCCCCTTGTTCCTGCACTGAGGGGTCCCGGCTTCCATTCCTTCTCTATACACAGAGCAAAATACTTCAGTTGGGGAAAAGTTTGTCCCTTGCGGGACTGGAGACCTGAAAATGACCCTTGTCTATTATGTGGTATAATAACTCCCATGGTTCAACCCGGGGAAACGATGAAAATATGATCTTCCTCATAGAAATTCTAACAAAAGGCAACATTTTCCATTTTAGGTCAAAAATCATTTTAAATTGTTCCCCATTTATACAGAAGGAATGTACATGCTTTGTCACTGAGCGCTCTGCTAGACAAATGTTTTTTATGAATAGACCCCTAAATGTCAGGAGATGTATTATATTGTATTATATTGTATTATAATTTAAAGGCAGGAAGTATGGAGCAGATAAATGAACAGACCTCCCAGCAATGTCATTACCAGGCTGCAGCTAGGGGGAGCTCTAATGTTTAGAGTCGACCACAGGAGAGTGATTCCTTCTAGCTCATATAGACATACAACAATTACAGTGAAGTGAGACTTTTGAGACACATTATACATTGTAGCACCCTCCTAGTACAGCCAGGGGGAGCTACACCCTAATGGTGTGATAGCCAGAGGGGTCAGATTGTGGTCAGGGCTGAGAGACTCTTCAGGCAGCCCCTCTGGAATATCCCCGTTGTGAACCTTTCAGAAGAGGGCCTTGGAGGAAGTGGGTGGATCTGAGGAGCCAGCCAGGCTGCACTATTCAGGGATTTCAGCCAATCCCCAACAGAAGGCTTGACAAGGGGCTGGGACTCCCTTAATAGTGTAAGATCCTGCTGAGTAGTAGGAGTGGGGAGTGGAGTGTGAGCAGTCAGGTGGAAGATGTGAGGCTGGAGGAAGGAGGCCTAGTGGGATGGGGCTTGCCTGCAAGCAGTTGGAAAGGTTGGAGCCCACTGCACCACACCACAGAGACCCGCACCACACCACAGAGACCCGAACTACACCACAGAAACCTGCACCGCACCATAGAAACCCACACTACACCACAGAGACCCACACCACAGAAACCCGCACTACACCACAGAAACCCGCACTACACCACAGAAACCCGCACTACACCACAGAAACCCGCACGACACCACAGAGACCCACACCACAGAAACCCACACTACAGAAACCCGCACTACACCACAGAAACCCACACCACAGAAACCCGCACGACACCACAGAAACCCGCACTACACCACACCACAGAGACCTGCACCACACCACAGAGACCAGAACTACACCACAGAAACCTGCACCGCACCATAGAAACCCACACTACACCACAGAGACCCACACCACAGGAACCCGCACTACACCACAGAGACCCACACCACAGAAACCCGCACTACACCACAGAAACCCACACTACACCACAGAGACCGGCACCACACCACAGAGACCTGCACCACACCACAGAGACCCGAACTACACCACAGAAACCTGCACCGCACCATAGAAACCCACACTACACCACAAAGACCCACACCACAGAAACCCACACCACAGGAACCCACACTACACCACAGAAACCCACACTACACCACAGAGACCTGCACCACACCACAGAGACCTGCACCACACCACAGAGACCCCAAACTACACCACAGAAACCTGCACCGCACCATAGAAACCCACACTACACCACAGAAACCCACACTACACCACAGAGACCCACACTACACCACAGAAACCCACACTACACCACAGAAACCCGCACTACACCACAGAAACCCGCACTACATCACAGAAACCCGCACCACACAATAGAGACCCGCACCACACCACAAAAACCCTTACTACACCACAGAGACCCGCACCACATCACAGAGACCTGCACCACACCACAGAGACCCGAACTACACCACAGAAACCTGCACCGCACCATAGAAACCCACACTACACCACAAAGACCCACACCACAGAAACCCACACCACAGGAACCCACACTACACCACAGAAACCCACACTACACCACAGAGACCTGCACCACACCACAGAGACCTGCACCACACCACAGAGACCCCAAACTACACCACAGAAACCTGCACCGCACCATAGAAACCCACACTACACCACAGAAACCCACACTACACCACAGAGACCCACACTACACCACAGAAACCCACACTACACCACAGAAACCCGCACTACACCACAGAAACCCGCACTACATCACAGAAACCCGCACCACACAATAGAGACCCGCACCACACCACAAAAACCCTTACTACACCACAGAGACCCGCACCACATCACAGAGACCCGCACCGCACCACAGAGACCCGCACCGCACCACAGAAACCCACACTGCACCACAGAGACCCGCACCGCACCACAGAGACCTGCACCGCACCACAAAGACCCACACCACAGAAACCCACACCACACCACAGAGACCCGCACCGCACCACAGAAACTTGTACTACACCACACCACCGAGACCCACACCACACCACAGAGACCTGCACTACACCACAGAGACCCGCACCACACCACAGAAACCCGCACTACACCACAGAGACCTACACTACACCACAGAGACCTGCACCACACCACAAAAACCCACACATCAGAAACCTGCACCACGCTCCTACAAACACAGTCCCACACATGTGGCAGCTATTCTCACAAAGGGGGCCCCACAATTCACTCCATGTCCACAAATACTCATACTGGCTCCCATTAACCCTTTCACTGCCAGGGCTGTTTTTGCACAAATGGGAAAATGCAGATCTGGGGCCTGAAGGTTAGCTAAACCCCTCCCCAAAAAATATATTTTCTAACGTGGTGATTGTTAAGGTGTTCCCCATACACAGATTCCCCTTCATATCCGCCTTTATTTCCTCCTTTCCCCCATTTTCTATGTTGGGATCTTTTCTACAATACTTTGTTATAATAATGGAACACGTTGTGTATTGTATTGTACACCAATAATAATGACTCCGCCCCCACATTCCAGACAAGGGATCTTCCTGACCAATCAGATTTCTGCCTTTACTATTTCCTGAATGTTTTTTTTCTGCAATCTTGTTGAAAGTGAAATTATAATAAAAAATGTATTGAACAAAAACAAAATCCTGTGTGTGTGCAATGATGACAAAGCTGTGTATCCAGAAACGGCTGGTCGGTGACACTTCCATATACAGCCCAATGAAGTGACAAGGAAGCCCTAGAACCCTTTGGAGGAACCCTGGCTGAGAAAGGCTGGACTAGGCAGTCACATATCTCTGCCCCCCTTGCAGGGTTCCCAACCCTCCGTGACTTTTATTACTGACACAACATGAAATAGAATAGAATGGATAGATAATGTGGACATTGTAGTCAATGGAAGGTGATGAAGGGACGGGCAGAATCAAGCTCCTTGATAGTAGAGGCAGACCCGATCAGTCCTCATGGGGGTCACATACATGTATAATAGACCCTGGTGGTGTCATGGAGGGCAATCCTCAGGTATCCTCATATGTAGATGATAGTCACTGAGATATCAGATAAAGCCACACGCTGCTATCTCACACTTGGCACAAAGACAGCCAGTAGATGGATGTAAAGAGATGACGGAACGGGGCACTTGTAGAGTCAAAGGAGGCAGCGGTCACCATTCACTTTCAGCACAGGAGAGTCCCTCAATCCTCAGTGAGGTCATATACATACATGGCAGACCCATATAGATCCCATAGGGGGTAATCCACGTAGTCATCCACGGATAATTGTGGTAATAGCAGTGTTGCCAGTATATGGATGGCGGGTTATAATGACAGGATAGATAGTGCAGTAGGCAGTGGGTGAGCATAAATATGAGACTGATAGAGCCCTGTGTGCCAGCGATAGGAACAAGGACATCAGACAGGTGGAGCTCAGCCAAGCAATTTCCATGAATGGGGACTCCCGCAGTGTATTAGTGCCTTAGTCCAAAAAACAGAGTCCGCTCACCCATCCAGGTGCCGTTTGCTAATGCATTGTCCTCCCGCTGCATAGTGGAAGTGTAGAGGCACGCCGTGTAATCATCTGTGGATGAGGAGGTCTGCAAAGAGGTCTAGTGTGTCCAGAGCGATGTGGCCAGGTGGTGAGGCTGGGTGGAGAGTCCTGGATGCCGGGGATGCGGGCGTCATGATGCTGTGATGTCAACGTGTTTCATCCACTGAGTCACGTGAGCTTCTTCAGCCCACAGCACACCGGACACACTAGACCTCTTTGCAGACCTAATTATCCACGGATGACTACACGGCATACCTCTACACTTCCACTATGCAGCGGGAAGACAATGTATTAGTAAACAACACTTGGATGGGAAGGAGAAGGAGCCAAGAGAAGATGGGGAGCAGGAGGAACCTAGAGAGGATGGGGAGGTGAAGAAACCTAGAAAGGATAAGGAGGAGAAGGAGCCTAGAGAGGATGGGGAGGGGAAGGAGCCTAGAGAGGATGGGGAGGAGAAGGAGCCTAGAGAAAATGGGGAGGAGAAGGAGCCTAGAGAAAATGGGGAGGAGAAGGAGCCTAGAGAGGATGAGAGGGGGTAGAAACCTAAGGAGAATTGGAGAGAAGGGTGGAAAAGGAAGGGAAGGAAAGTATAGAGGATGGGGAAGAAGCCTAGAAAGGATGGGAAGGGGAAGAAGCCTAGACAGGATGGGGAGGGGAAGGAGCCTAACGAGGATGAGGAGTGAAAGAAGCCTAGCCTCCCCAGCGGTATTCCTGAGTGTAGCTCGGGGTAAAATTTCAGTATCAAGAGAGGTAATGCTGAGCTACACTTCGGCTTACCATGCGGCGTTGCTCAGGGAGTCCCTGCAGAGATTACCTTGTCCTTCGCTCCCACGATGTGTCCCCTGCAGCATCCCCAGCCATCTCCTCCGGCCGATACCGGCATCCGGCTTCCGTGTTCTGGTCCCTGTGACGTCGGGACGTACGGGTGCCGGAACCGGCGGCAAATTTAAAAAAATGTCATTTTTTTGCAAACAAATATTACATAGTAAAACATTCCTGTATCAAACCATTTCACATACATTTTGTCCCGAGTGCTTTGTCCGGCGCCCTGCCTGCATTTTGACTGTTCTTTCTGCCTGGAAACAGAAACGTCCATGGCGTCCAAAAAGCGTCCCTTTAGGTCAGACGCGGTTTTAGACCGGCTAGAGAACAGCGATAGTAAATCAGAACCACTTGCAGAATTGAGTGATAATGATTCGTGGGGGAAATTCCTCATCAGACACTGAAAACGATTCTGCGACTTTGCTCAGCGATGTGCCAACTTGGCGCTATATTTCCAATATCAGTGTTTTTCGTTTGATTATATTGTTGAATTACATTTATTATTATTATTTTTTATGAGTATTTATTAAATTATAATTTATGATTTTGTGTTTCAAGTTTTATCCTCCCCGGGATGTTTACTAGACTCTTGTTCAGACAGATTTCAGTGAGTTATTCCTAAAAATTACAGCCGACAATAAAAAACTACATATTTCCATGCAAAATAATGGTACCGCTTTCAGCACCAAAAATTTGAAATAATCAGACCGCTAGGGAGGTTAGAGATGATGGAGAGGAGAAGGAGTCTAGATAAGATGGGGAGAGGAAGGAACCTAGAAAGGATGGGGGGGGGGGGAATGGAGCCTAGAGAGGATGGGGAGGGGAAGGAGCCTAGAGAGGATGGGGAGGGAATGGAGCCTAGAGAGGATGGGGAGGAGAAGGAGCCTAGATAAGATGGAGAGGGGAAGGAGCCTAAAGAGGATGGGGAGGGAATGCAGCCTAGGGAGAATGGGAGCCTAGAAAGGCTGGGGAGTAATAGGAGCCTAGAGAGGATGGGAAAGAGGACAGAGCCTAGAGAGGATGGGGAGGGGAAGGAGCCTAGAGAGGAAGAAGCCTAGAGAGGATGGGAAGGAGCCTAAAGAGGATAGGGAGGAGAAGGAGCATAGAGAGGATGGGGAGGAGAAGGAGCATAGAGGATGGGAAGGAGGAGCCTAGAGAGGATGGGAAGGAGGAGCCTATAGAGGATGGAGTGGGGAAGAAGCCTAGACAGCATGGGGAGGGGAAGGAGCCTAATGAGGATGAGGAGTGGAAGAAGCCTAGAGAGGATGGGGAGTGAAGGGAACCTAGAGAAATTGTAGGCAATTGAGCCTAGAGAGTTTGGGGAGGGAAAGGAGCCTATAAAAGATGGGGTGGGGAAGGACCATGGAGAGGATGGGAGGGGAATACATTTGAGTAGGTTTCTGGCACTACAAACTCCATGCAGTCATCTCTGCCATTCAGCACTTGCCATTGTCCTCACAGTACTCATTTTCTACAAACACCAACCCATAGGTGCCTCCCTCCCAGGAATACAGAACACATTTTCTCAGATGATCCCAGTATTGGACCCATTTAGTATGCTGGACATGAAAGTATTCTGCATCCAACCTTCTGGAAAAGACAAACATATTTCCTCCCCCCATCCCTTCACTGGGTTGTTTTACAGAAGAACTAAAGGCATTGATTTTCTGGAGAGTGGAGAGGGGTTAGACCTCCTGTTGGTTTCTATTGCTGCCTCGGCCTCCTTTAGGGAGATTCAGCCTCTCTATTTGTCCTGTTTACAATTATTACCGAAAGTGATATAAAATCCTGAGATTTGGGGTGTCACCAGAACAGGATCAGGAAGAGGACTCCCTATGACACCATTGTATGTAGGGGGCGCTCTGCAACTAGATTTTACACCATCGTATATAGGGGCAGCTTTCCAAATACATTATTACACTGTACAGTATTCTCTCTCCACCCTCTACATTGTAACCCCCCCGGGACACCCCCCATGTGTACATCTGGAGGTCATCTTTCCAGAATCATTCCAACGATGAAACACACACCACCAGATTAATACGACACATGTACTGGTGGTCCAATCAGAACCCTCCAGGCCCCAGCAGTGCACACCCCCAGATTAATATGACACGTGTACTGGTGGTCCAATCAGAACCCTCCAGGCCCCAGCAGTGCACACCCCCAGATTAATATGACACGTGTACTGGTGGTCCAATCAGAACCCTCCAGGCCCCAGCAGTGCACACCCCCAGATTAATACAACACATGTACTGGTGGTCCAATCAGAACCCTCCAGGCCCCAGCAGTGCACACCCCCAGATTAATACAACACATGTACTGATGGTCCATTCAGAACCCTCCAGGTCCCAGCAGTGCACACCCCCAGATTAATATGACACGTGTACTGATGGTCCAATCAGAACCCCCCAGGCCCCAGCAGTGCACACCCCCAGATTTATATGACACGTGTACTGGTGGTCCAATCAGAACCCTCCAGGCCCCAGCAGTGCACACCCCCAGATTAATATGACACGTGTACTGGTGGTCCAATCAGAACCCTCCAGGCCCCAGCAGTGCACACCCCCAGATTAATACAACACGTGTACTGGTGGTCCAATCAGAACCCTCCAGGCCCCAGCAGTGTACACCCCCAGATTTATATGACACGTGTACTGGTGGTCCAATCAGAACCCTCCAGGCCCCAGCAGTGCCCCCAGCCCTGAATTCTCTCCAATGGAACTCTCCAGTGAAATCTCTCATCAATTACTAGCCGGATTCTCTCTATTACCTCCTGTATGTACAAAACTCCCCCAAATCTCTCCCCTCCTCACCATCCACTAGAAATTGGAGGAATTGTTTCTTCTTCCTGAAATCCAGACCTAGAGAGGAATAGAAAAGATCCAACAAACCCCACAAAGTCTTTTTATAGAGATTTATTCCATCAAATCCAAACTATTCTACACATATTTATTCCATGGAATATGAAGAGATTTTTCTATCAATAATCCCATCAAATCTGCGTGTTTATTGGACTTTATTCCCAGCAATAATCAATCAGGAATCCATGGCAGCAATCATCAGATCAATAGGAATGTTTCCAATATCCAGTGATCACGGTTTGATCCTCCAACATAACCAGTGCACAGAATGATAAATCTATCCCATGAAATGGATCTTATTGATTGGTTGATGTCATTTATTGATCTATTGATTCCCTTCTATGATAGAATAGATTGATTTCTCCATGTATTGATCATCCTCTCCATATATCTCTTCACCTTGTCTAACATCATACAAATCCTGAATGCTATAAATCTCAGTCCTGTCCATGAATTGTATGTGACTCGGGTCTTTATAATACCATATACTGGACTGTTACTTCATTCCCTATTTTTATATCGTCTTCTTACACCTGTCCTGATGAAGTGACACTTTGAAGCCATGAAACGCGTTGATGGTGTATTTTACATTCACTTGTCCAGTAAACTCCGACCTTCTGAAGAAAACATTTCAGAGTTTCCTCCTTTACTATGGGCTCCTCTGCTGACCTCACCCTCATTTTTTCTTGGGGTGAAAGTTTTCCACCGGGATCCTAATCCTGCTTAGTATATGATGATCCGTAATTCCCCGAAAATTACCAAAACTTTATTCTCCAGGGCCTCTAATAATAGATGTTTGGGGGTTTATCTCATCTTCAGGCCTAAAATCTGCATTTTCCCATGTGTGCAAAATCATGCAGAAACAGCTCTGGCAGTGAGAGGGTTAATGTGGGCTAGATGGGATCACTCTGCTGGGGTCACACTGTACACATTAGAGCGCCCCCTAGCTGCAGCCTGGTAATAACATTGCTGGGAGGTCTATTCACTGCTACATACTTCCCACCTTTATAGAAACATATAAATGGTTAGCACTTCCTCCTAGAAGAACTGGGGTTGTTGGTTTGAATCCCAACCACTGCCATAGCTGCCTGGAGTTTGCATTTTCTCCCTGTGGCTGCGTGGGTTTCCTCCTGGTACTCCAGTTTCCTCTCACACTCCAAAGACATGCTGGAAGGTAATTGGCTCCTGTCTTCATTGGCCCTAGTATGTGTATGTATGAATGTTAGGGACCTTAGACTGTAGGCTCCTCGGGGGCGGGGACTGATGGGTAATATGTAAATTGATGGCCCTATATAAGTAGCTGTAATCATCTAGGAGTCTGTTCATAAAACAATTGCACAGCAATACACCCGGTGAATGTGCCTGTCATTCCCTCTGTGTGAATGGGATGGGGGGAGTAGAGGGAGTAGGCTCTGTGCTGGGCGGGGTGAATGGTTTCCATGGATATAAAATGGAGAATACCACATTTGGCAATAAGATGGTTCTAATTTCTATGATACTTAGCGCCATCTAAAGGCCAGAAAAGTATGGCATTTATTTATTGACTTTGTAAAATCATCCTTGCCCCTAGGTGGGTGCTGCACCCATCCCCCGCTGGCTCCAAGTGTGAGAACTCAGCGATCACGTGATTGCTGACCATGAGTTCTCACAGCCATTCTGAGCAGAGAGTGACGACTGTCAGTCACCGCTCTCTGCCCTGCCCCCCCCCCCCCACTCACTGGGCTGTGGAGGGGGAAGGTGCAGCTGGTCAAGACTCTGATGTCGGGATCTTTCCCCAGACTGGACCGGCTGAGTGACATCAGCTGACAGCGGGCTTCACCTGAAAACGGGTCACAGGAGTTCAGAATGAACTGCACTCCTCTGATCCACAGGAGAAGTACAGACAAAAGAGCTTTGCCTGAACTTCTCCTTCAAAGAATATGTTCCTCCAACATGTCCTATTCCTGATCTGTGCCGGCTGTCCCATGTCCTGGTATGAAGACGTTTCCTCTTCTCTCTGTATTGCTTCCTTTGTGTGAGATCCCTGGTGATCCTGCCAGTCCCTCTGATTTCCTATTAAACCTGACCACACTAGGCATGAGAGATCAGCGTGGTCAGTTCTCTAACTGTGCTGGGAGCTCAGTCTGCTCTCCTCCAATCATGAGACTTGTCCTGACATCCCCCCTACCCGCACAGCCATTCACTGGGAAGACCAGTGAACTGAAAATAAGTGATCACATGAATAGTAGTAATTAGAATGTCACTTCCTGATATCATTGCTGACTATCAGTGAAATCTGTGAATGATCACCGAGGTCACATGGTACAGGGCTATTCACAACAGACTTGTACCATGTGACAAGCTGAGACCAATCACAGCTCTCACAGTATTTCTCAATGGCTGCAGGAATGCAGCCGGAAAGAAGGAGAAGTTATTGATTTTACAACCTTTATGGGTATAAAAAAACATAATATAAAAAAAAAAATGTAATTTTTTTTAATTATATCTTTTGGTTATAAACTAATTTTGGTTATTTTTTTTTAATAAAAAGATATCTGAATACATTTTGGCCGATTTATGAAGAAAGATTATTTATTTGCAAAATTTTATAAGGAAAACACTTTTTATAAAAATCTTTTGGACATTTTCATTTATATAGCAAGAAAAAAAAAAATTCCAGCAATAATTAAATACCACCAAAATAAAGTTTTATGGGTCTCAGAGTGCGGGAGTGTGACCTCAGGGTGCGGGAGTGTGACCTCAGGGTGTGGGAGTGTGACCTCAGGGTGTGGAAGTGTGACCTCAGAGTGCGGGAGTGTGACCTCAGAGTGCGGGAGTGTGACCTCAGGGATTAGTATGGGGCGTGTCTGATGAAGGAAACCAAGGGCTCTATTTATAGAACATTCATTGGACCAATGAGACAATCATTCCTCCAGCTGTGACAACATCCGGCCTTATGTTAAGTAACACAGTGATTTCCTATGATCGCCGGCTCCATCTAGTGGCCACAATGAGGTGATTTTTCTGAAATCTCTCCATCAGTAAAACTGGCTCAATATGATATTATGGCCACTAGATGGAGCCAATGATCATAAGAAATAAAATAAGGCCAAAACTCCTCCCAGCTGGAGAATGCTGGTCACATCTATTCAACATTGTTCTCCATAGACCTCCAAGTGTTTGTGAAATCTCCCACCACAAAATGTACTCAGCCAATCACAGGTCAGGACTCCATTTTTATTCTTCTCCTGCTATCAAAGGCCAACCCGGTCCCACACTTCATCCATGTCTTTGGGGACCTCTGATCTCCTTATGAACTGTTTCTTCCATGATGAAGATCAGCCATGGAGTATATCTGAGGTGTATATCAGGGGGTGCTTCTTCCCCACATGAGAGCTGGGATGTCCAGCAACATTCATCTAGAAGACATTTCCCGCACTCAAGGCACTAATACACCTCCAGGGTTGTGTGGGACCCCTGATGTACAGGAAGACAGGACTTCAGTGAGGAACATTTCCCTCACTCAGGATAGGAAAGAGGCTTCTCCCTCGTGTGAGATCTCTGATGTTTGTAAAGATTGGACTTTTCAAAAAAACATTTCCAGCACTCAGGACAGGAATACAGCTTTTTCCTTTTGTGAGACCTTTGATGCATGACAAGATCTGCTTGTTTTACAAAACATTTCCCGCACTCAGAACAGAAAAGTGACTACTTCCCTGTGTGCAATCTCTGATGTGTGTAAAGATAGGACTTCTGTGAAAAACATTTCCCACACTCAGGACAGGAATATGGCTTCTCCCCCGTGTGCAATCTCTGATGTGTGTGAAGACTGGACTTCTGTGAAAAACATTTTCCGCACTCAGGACAGGAATACGGTTTCTCCCCCATGTGAGATCTCTGATGGCTGTAAAGACTTGACTTCTGTGAAAAACATTTCCCGCACTCAGGACAAGAATACGGCTTCTCCCCTGTGTGAGATCTCTGATGATTATGAAGACCGGACTTCTGTGAAAAACATTTCCCGCACTCAGGACAAGAATACGGCTTCTCCCCTGTGTGAGATCTGTGATGTTTGTGCACACTTGACTTCTGTGAAAAACATTTCCCGCACTCAGGACAAGAATATGGTTTTTCCCCCGTGTGAGATCTCTGATGCTTCTGCAGCCTGGACTTCTCTGAAAAACATTTCCCGCACTCAGAACAGGAATATGGCTTCTCCTCTGTGTGAAATTTTTGGTGTCTGTAAAGATAGGACTTCAATGAAAAACATTTCCCGCACTCAGGACAAGAATACGGCTTCTGCCCCATGTGAGATGTCTGATGCCTGGAAAGATGGGACTTCAGTGAAAAACATTTTCCGCAATCAGGACAGGAAAATGGCTTCTCCCCCGTGTGAGATCTCTGATGTTTGTGCAGACTGGACTTCTGTGAAAAATATTTCCCACACTCAGGACAAGAATACGGCTTCTCCCCTGTGTGAGATCTCTGATGTTTGTGCAGACTGGACTTTTGTGAAAAACATTTCCCACACTCAGGACAAGAATACGGCTTCTCCCCTGTGTGACATGTCTGATGCCTGGAAAGATGAGACTTCACTGAAAAACATTTACCGCACTCAGGACAGGAAAATGGCTTCTCCCCCTTGAGAGATTTCTGATGTTTGTGCAGACTGGACTTCTCTGGAAAACATTTTCCACACTCAGGATAGGAAGATAGCTTCTCCCCTGTGTGAGATCTCTGATGTCTGTAAAGACTGGACTTCACTGAAAAACATTTCCCGCACCCAGGACAGGAATATGGCTTCTCTCCTGTGTGAGATCTTATATGCATATTAAGACGGTATTCATGATGGAAACATTTCCCGCACTCAGTACAGGAGAACCTCTTCCCTGTTGGAAGGCCGGCCCGGTCCCACACAGTCTGAGGTTCCTCAGGATACGAGAACTCCGATGGTCCATCTACACTGGGTGGTGCCGGATGGACATTGGAGGGAGCCGGGTTTTCTCCTGGACTATACTGTGTGATGTCCTCATCTTCTACTTTCCAGTCTGGAGACAAAGTGAGACAATCCTCGGAGGTTTTCCTCATCTCCCGGCCATGGACTAAAATACAAAGACAAAGAGGATTACTAGACAGGAGCTGATTGGTTCAAATCCCCCCAAATGTCAGGATGGTACAAATCCCCCTGTAAGGGAAAAATGTCTTATAAACTGGCATCCATTGTGTTTAATGCCTCCATTGTAGATGTGGGAACAAGTTAGTTTGGTGTTTATATGTCACTTGTAACAACTGTTTGTTTCATGAATTCAGTTTCCATTCTGTAGAAATGGAACTGCCTTATATGGTGGTCTTTAGTCAAATATGGTAGTTATCTTTCTTGATAAGAGTGCAATATATCGTTGGTCGTTACAATATATCGTTGGTCAGTACAATATTTCGTTGGTCAGTACAATATTTCGTTGGTCAGTACAATATTTCGTTGGTCAGTACAATATATCATCGGTCATTACAATATATCATCGGTCATTACAATATATCGTCGGTCATTACAATATATCATTGGTCATTACAATATATCGTTGGTCATTACAATATATCGTTGGTCATTACAATATATCGTAGGTCATTACAATATATTATTGGTCATTACAATATATCGTAGGTCATTACAATATATCGTTGGTCATTACAATATATCATTGGTCATTACAATATATCATTGGTCATTACAATATATCATTGGTCATTACAATATTTCGTTGGTCATTACAATATATTATTGGTCATTACAATATATCGTTGGTCTTTCTGCATTTGTAAAACCTGCTCGCACGCATTAAACATTCAGACATTTAGTTTGCACATTTCGGTGTCCGGAGCTTTATTCCTCCGGAGCTCAGAGGGCAGAAATTACCGAAGCCATTTAAAGGGCTACAGACATAGGTTGAATCCTTGCAATCTGGTGTCAGAAGTCGGGATTAAAGGTGAGGCTGGTCAGGTAAGCTGAGCTATTTTGTCTTAGTTTTGCCGGATCAAATCCCCTTTAAAGACCCCGGGACAGCAGCCAAAGTTTCCATTTGAGATTGTTGGATCTCACGGAGAGTCCTTGAGGTGGGTCCTCAAAGGAAATTCAGAGGTTTTGGAAGCCTCTGGGGAAAAATTGCCTCGGCAGATGTATTGTGAATTCACAGGAGTCCTCGGTTATTTCTGCCATTTTAGAAGTAGAAGTGCCTATTTGCTGTGTGTTATGGAACTGCTATGTAGTATTTGTGTTTCTTCAGAACAGGTTTATTACAAGGATTTGTACTTTTAGGTGTTAAACTCCTGAACTGTGGAGACGGCTTTGCTGACATGACAACCTCTCCGCTTCAGGGAATAAGTACTGATATTATAATCATTTATTGCTTTGTCTAACAGCTGTTTTGCTTCCACTATGGGAAAGATCCAAAGTAAGGGATCTCTGCCAAAAATTCCAAGGCTTCCGCATAAAGTGTTAAGTGATATTGCTGAGAAAAAGAAAGAGAATCCGGAATGGTCTAGGCTAACTTGTAAAGAATATGTGATCAGAGTATCACCATGGGACGATTACTATGTGGTTCCTTTCACAGACAGTATTGCAGAATGGTCCCTGGATATGAAAAGCAGTGGTCCCTTTCCTAGAGATGGGTCTAATGATAAGATTCATATGGACATGATAAGGGGACTGTGTTTAGGAGATAAGACATCTTTCAACTTGCCCGAGCTGGGACTATAAATACATGAAATCTGCGGGTGTTCACTGGCTCAGAATGACTGGTTACACTCCGGAGCCAAGGAATTTTAATCTCCACTCTTTAACCCCCAGCATCTGCCCCGCCAACTTCTACACAAATATATCCAGCATTACCAAAGACAGAGGATGATGATTTCCTCAAATCTTTGAGAATAGATAGACCACTACAGCCTCCCGTAGAACAAGCAGTGGAGATACAGAGTCCGGATAGTACAGTATGGGAGGAGGAGGGAGGGGCTGTAGGAGGAAGAGAGGAAGGAGACAGATCAGATGGCAGTCCCGAGGCAGAGAGGAAGGAGACAGATCAGATGGCGGTCCCGAGGAAGAGAGGAAGGAGATAGATCAGTTGGCGGTCCAGAGGAAGAGAGGAAGGAGACAGATCAGATGGCGGTCCCGAGGAAGAGAGGAAGGAGACAGATCAGATGGCGGTCCCGAGGAAGAGAGGAAGGAGACAGATCAGATGGCGGTCCCGAGGAAGAGAGGAAGGAGACAGATCAGATGACGGTCCCGAGGAAGAGAGGAAGGAGACAGATCAGATGGCAGTCCCGAGGAAGAGAGGAAGGAGACAGATCAGATGGCAGTCCCGAGGAAGAGAGGAAGGAGACAGATCAGATGGCAGTCCCGAGGAAGAGAGGAAGAAGACAGATCAGATGACGGTCCCGAGGAAGAGAGGAAGGAGACAGATCAGATGGAAGTCCCGAGGAAGAGGAAGGAGACAGATCAGATGGCAGTCCTGAGGAAGGGAGGAAGGAGACAGATCAGATGGCAGTCCGAGGAAGAGGAAGGAGACAGATCAGATGGCAGTCCTGAGGAAGAGAGGAAGGAGACAGATCAGATGACAGTCCTGAGGAAGAGGAAGGAGACAGATCAGATGGCAGTCCCGAGGAAGGAAACAGATCAGATGGCAGTCCCGAAGAAGGAGACAGATCAGATGGCAGTCCCGAGGAAGAGAGGAAGGAAACAGATCAGATGGCAGTCCCGAGGAAGGAAACAGATCAGATGGCAGTCCCGAGGAAGAGAGGAAGGAGACAGATCAGATGGCAGTCCCGAGGAAGAGAGGAAGGAAACAGATCAGATGGCAGTCCCGAGGAAGGAAACAGATCAGATGGCAGTCCCGAGGAAGGAGACAGATCAGATGGCAGTCCCGAGGAAGAGAGGAAGGAGACAGATCAGATGGCAGTCCCGAGGAAGAGAGGAAGGAAACAGATCAGATGGCAGTCCCGAGGAAGGAGACAGATCAGATGGCAGTCCCGAGGAAGAGAGGAAGGAGACAGATCAGATGGAAGACCCGAGGCAGAGAGGAAAGAGACAGATCAGATGGCAATCATTGGTGACAGGTGCACCTGGGTCCTAGTGCCTGCCTGCCTGTATGCCTTGTCGGGATCCTGCACATGCGCAGATTCATGTGCTGCAGCAATCTTCTCTTTCGTACATTCCCAAACGCAATTCTTTTAGCCGGAAATCCCTTACACTCTGGGACATAAAACCATCCTATACACCACACATCATGTACTACATGTCCTTAAGAACCTCACTACGCAGCACATGACAGCACAAAGGGCAAGCGGTTATCAAGTGATTTTGACATCAACTACAAATTTGGAAGTGAAATATGCAGGTTCAAACTCAGGTCCTCTAGCTATGCTAAATTGTTTGCTATGGATAAACGGTGAAACTGACAACCCACCCGAGGAACATGATTGTGTTCAGGTCATACATGAAGATACCTCTCCCAGAATAGACATACAACACCCATTCCGGAAGCTCTGGACATATTTGTAGATGGTTCTTGTTCCAGACCTTCTGATGATACCTTTATACCAGGGTATGCAGTGGTCCCGTTACCTGACATTGTTCAGGAGGCATTACCCCTCACTCACAAATCAGCCCAAGCTGCAGAATTGATTGCACTAACAAGGACTTGTGAACTTTGTGAGAATCAAGATGTAAATGTTTACACAGATTCTAGGTATGCTTTTGGAGTTGTCCATGATTTTGGTAAAATATGGCAGAGAAGGGGATTCTCCACTGCAGATGGAAAAGGAGTATCACATGCGGACCTAATAAACAATCTTCTGGAAGCCATTCATAAACCTAGGTCCATTGCAGGAATTAGATGTCAGGCACACACATCTTCCTCTGATTTTGTAGCTAAAGGCAAGGCATTTGCTGATTGCACTGCTAAAAATGCCGCCTATAGCAACACCTCTTGTAAACTCACAAATGTCTATTGGCCATTTTAGATCCACCGATGTTACCGGAACATTCTCTTCTCAAGGAGCTGCAATATACAGAAATGAAGAGGATGTAGCATACTGGCAACAGAAGGAGTTGACATGAGATGTAATTGTCTAATGTCAAAAGGAGGTATCCTAGGACTCCCACGTCACAGCGCTCCTCTCATTATGGCGCAGTTCCATGGCATAGGACATCGGGGTTGGCAGGTAGTGAAAGATGAAATAAAGAAAAGATTTTGTGTTCCAAATCTTACTAAGCAGACACAAGAACAAATAGGGCGTGTGTTACATGCATCAGAAACAATGGTGGAAACCCCAATCAGGTTAGACATCATCAGCTATTGCCACCTAGTGGACTATTTGAGGAACTTCAAATTGATTTCACACACATGCCTAATAGTGGACGAGGCGAGTTTCTGCTGGTGATAGTGGATCGCTTTAGTCGCTGGCCTGAAGCATTTGTAACAAAGAGGATGCAAGGAGCGTTACTAAAATCCTTTACAAAGAAATCATCCCTCGATGGGGATGTCTGGTAAGTATAGACTCAGACAAAGGACCAGCATTTACATCAAAGGTTACACAACAGGTAGCCAAACTGATGAGCATTGACTGGATGTTCCATATATTCTACCACACAGAGTTCTGGTCAGGTAGGACGGGCAAATAGGACCCTGAAGGAAAAACTAAGGAAGGCAACAGGGGGGACATTGAAGTGATGGGAAGCGTTCTTGCCAGCTGTTCTGGCTGAGATGAGGATGACACCACATAAAGGCACCAAGCTTTCCCCCTTTGAAATTCTTATGGGCAGGCCATTCCCCACCCCCTGGACAAGAGGTCCTTTGGTAGTTATGTCAGGTGATTTAGAATTAAAGAAAGATATGTCCAGGAATTGATTAGGGTGCTGAATGGTGTACAGGTAAAACTTGAAAAATGAGAATATGGTGCATTCATTCATTCATTTATTTCAGTGCAGCAACTTAAAAGGTGAAACTAATATATGAGATAGACTCATTCCATGCAAAGCAAGATAGTTCAAGCCGTGATTTGTCATCATTGTGATGATTATGGCTTACAGCTCATGAAAACCCCAAATCCACAATCTCAGAAAATGAGAATATTTCATGCAATCAATAAAACACGGATTGTACATAGAACAATATTGCACCTCTGAAAAGTAGAAGCTGCATATGTACTCAGTACTTGGTTTGGGCCCCTTTTTCAGCAATTTCTGCCTCAATGCGGCGTGGCATGGAAGCTATCAGCCTGTGGCACTGCTGAGGTGTTATGGAAGACCAGGATGCTTCAATAGCGGCCTTCAGCTCTTCTGCATTGTTCGGTCTCATGTCTCTCATCTTTCTCTTGGCAATGCCCCATAGATTCTCTATGGGGTTCAGGTCAGGCGAGTTTGCTGGCCAATCAAGCACAGTAATCCCACGGTCATTGAACCAGGTTTTGGTGCTTTTGGCAGTGTGGGCGGTGCCAAGTTCTGCTGGAAAATGAAGTCCGCCTCCCCATAAAGCTGGCCTGCGGAAGGAAGCATGAAGTGCTCCAAAATCTCCTGGTAGATGGCTGTGGTGACCCTGGACTTAATGAAGCACAATGGGCCAACACCAGCAGATGACATGGCTCCCCAAATCAACACAGACTGTGGAAACTTCACACTGGACTTCAAACATCTTGCAGTGTGTGCCTCTCCATTCTTCCTCCATACTCGGGGTCCTTGTGCCTCTCCATTCTTCCTCCATTCTTGGGGTCCTTGGGCCTCTCCATTCTTCCTCCATACTCGGGGTCCTTGGGCCTCTCCATTCTTCCTCCATACTCGGGGTCCTTGGGCCTCTCCATTCTTCCTCCATACTCGGGGTCCTTGTGCCTCTCCATTCTTGGGCCTCTCCATTCTTCCTCCATACTTGGGGTCCTTGTGCCTCTCCATTCTTCCTCCATACTCGGGGTCCTTGGGCCTCTCCATTCTTCCTCCATACTCGGGGTCCTTGGTTTCCAAATGAGATGTTGTTCTCATCAGAAAAGAGGACTTTGGACCACTGAGCAACAGCCAGGTCTGTTTTTCTTTAGCCCAGGTAAGACGTTTCTGACGTTGTTTGTTGTTCAGGAGCGGCTTGACAAGAGGAATACGACATTTGAAGCCCATGTCCAGGATCTGTCTGTGTGGTGGCTCTTGATGCACTGACTCCAGCCTCAGTCCACTCCTTGTGAAAGTCCCCAACACTTTTGAATGGCCTTTTCCTGACAATCCTCTCCAGGCTGCGGTCATCCCTGCTGCTTGTGCACCTTTTTCTTCCACACTTTTCCCTTCCACATAACTTTCTATTAATGTGCTTTGATACAGCACTTTGGGAACATCCAACTTCTTCTGCAATTACCTTTTGAGGCTTTCCCTCCTTATGGAGGGTGTCAGTGATGGTGTCAGGTCAGTAGTCTTTCCCATGATTGTGATTCCTACTAAACCAGACTGAGAGACCATTTAAAGGCTCAGGAACCCTTTGCAGGTGTTATGGCTGAATTATCTGATTAGAGTGGGACACTTTGATCTGAGAATATTCCACCTTTTCACAATATTCTCATTTTCTGAGATTGTGGATTTGGGGTTTTCATGAGCTGTAAGCCATAATCATCACAATGATGACAAATCACGGCTTGAACTATCTTGCTTTGCATGGAATGAGTCTATCTCATATATTAGTTTCACCTTTTAAGTTGCTGCACTGAAATAAATGAACTTTTGCACGATATTCTAATTTTTAGAGTTTCAAATGTATATGGTGATGTCTCTCTCTCATTCCCTCTTCCCACAGATGATCCAACCCACCCGTACAAGCCAGGAGAAGGGTAGTGGTTAAGGATCTTCACAAACACAAGACCACAGATCCGCCATACGAAGAAACTACCATACCATGTGATGAGAACCGCAGTTCTGACTGCTGATTCCAACGTCTGGATACATGCTTCTAGAGTAAAGAGGATCCCGGAACCTCCAAGGAACCTCCAAGGAACCAGGAGCAACAGATGGAACAGGTAAAGGAGACAGACCTACCAGTGTTCTTCAATCTCCAGAATGCTGCTTCATCCAGAGACAGCCTGGAAGAACTATCTTTTGGTTGTCTCTTAGTGATAAGTGTTTCAGTGGCATACTGGGCTAGTCACTGTTATTATCATCCAGAAGAATGGCCACCAATCTGTGGCCACAACAATAAGACCGTAAATGACAGCGGACTAATAAAAAAGCAGCAGAAAAGATCATTGACCGAGAATATGTCATTATTGAAATGTAAGTATAGGTATGCCAAGCTCTCGGGATTCCAGAGTTGTTGGGTTTGCAGTATACTCCACCCCGAAACTATGAACATTCCTTTGTATGCGTAGAATAAGTAAAGTGCAGCGCTAAAATGACAATTGGAAAAAGTTCAATCTCCAAAGTTCGATAAAGAAGCGATCTAGACACACACATAAATGTTCATAGGATCAAGCAAAATAGGTGAACACAGCTGAAATCGGATCCGGGAAATGGCAAGAATGCACACTCACCAACCGCACATAGGAAATGCGCGTTTTGTTTTATATCCCATCAAACGAGTACCGATACCCCACAGGGAGAGATGTCCTCAAACGGTCTGCTGGGCTAATATGGTCTCCTCAGTTTAAAATGGATCACTCACGGCACACGTCCCTTCCAGGTACAGGTATCCCTCCTCTGAGTGATGTGTAGCTGTGTCTGCCGACCCCTCAGTGGGGGGTAAAAAATGGAGAAGTACCCATAGTGTAGTATATCCAAATTTATTGGTAAAGAAAGGGTTAACAACCCAGGTCAGCAATATTACTGGCAAAAAGCCAGAAAACACAGAAATAGGATTGATTAAAAAAGTAAATTACTGACCCTTTAAAAGCAAACACCCAGACCTCCACGTGGTCTGGGTGATAGAGAGGCGTCACAGGCTGTCAGTTCCTCCTGAGGCCTTTCGTGCTAAGGCACATCTTCAGAGGGGATGCTGACAGCTCTGTGACCGACGCCAAATGAATATATGGAGAAAACGCGGGGTTCGCGCATGCGCAATGGATCGCCGCCATTTTCCAGAAGACCATACAACTGCGCATGCGCGCACATCGAAGCGCCATTTTACCATAGATATACAGAGCTGTCGGCAGTGATATCTCCAGCCAAGCTAACTAAACGCCTATACAGCGCAATTAAGCATGAGACATGGCTCCACGTTCCCAGGGAGGTGGGTTGGTGATTTATTACAGATACTATCCTACCAAAGAGGTAGGATAGCGAATTACTTTCTGCAATACTATCTCATTGGTAGATTCACCACAGTGGGGGTGACATAATAAGGGGATGTTAAAGATAGACCCATATCATGAAAAAAGCGCTCCGAGTGCCCAGATAACAAACATTAACGGTCTACAAAGTGTCATTACATCCAAGTAATTAACGGTCTATCAAAGAGCCAGATAAGCAAAGATAAAAACAATATATATCATTTGTCGAAAATCATATATAAAAATGCATATATTAAATTGCATAACATATCATATGAATACCATATATATTAAATAAATGGATAAATAAAAGGCTTGTGGTCGTGAAACAATAAGCCGAATAAGGTAGCTTACAATAAAATAAATTAAATGGGCAAAGTAGGATAGCTAAAAATGAATCAATTCAACTAGGACTAATGTGTTAAGTATTGCGTACCCCACCCAATACTTACTTCTGTTTTTAGGGACACCAAATTGGTGCCATGGGGTTTAGGTTGTGCATGTGACGCACCTCCTATAAGGTAATTTTTTATTTTTAAATATGTACTACTAAAAGGTGATTTCGACCACACATGTTGAATATTGCAAAAGAAAAGGTAACATTAATTCATCCTTGGCATATCTTAGGTGCTCCGGGAACAATGATCACCAACACGTGTAATATATGTATTTCGGTACAAGTCCTTATGTACTGATCCTTAGGTTTACACCGGAAGTACTCAGGGTAATGCTAGTATGGTAATAAATTGAGTTTTTGGAAATACTATAGAATAGAATAGCATAAATAGAATAGAACAACCTAGACGAACACATAATTCAAACTTAACATGCAGGGCTAGTATTGGTCAGTCATGAAATATACTCTGTGCAGGTCATAATTCAATAGACAACAGGGCGAGAAGTGACTAGGCCAAACAAAAAGAGTGAAGTGACACACTAGTAGAGAAAAGGATACTAACTATTTGCTATATAGCAATTGATATCTATTTCAATATTGTGCCCTTTAGGGTGTAAAGTATCAAGTTCATACACCCATTTTGTTTCAGCCTGTGATACGGCCCTGGTTTTATTCTGACCCCTCCAATTTGGTGGTATTGTCTCAATTCCTACAAATTTGAGGGAAGAGGGGTCACAATTATGGAATAGCCTATAGTGATTCGAGAGTGAATGCTCTCTATAGCCCTTCCTGATATTAGCTACATGCTCTCGCAGCCGGTCACGGAGGCGTCTGGTCGTGCGCCCCACGTATTGTTTATGACACGGGCATTGGAGAAGGTATACCACAAATCTATTATTACAGGAGATGAATTGGTTGATGGTGTATGTTTTATTGGTAGTAGAAGAGCCAAAGTTGTTAATCCTGTTCTTCCTTGTACCGTTACACTTACAGATAATACATTTGTTACAGGGAAAAAACCCTTTAAGTTCTCCAAAAAATGTGGCACCTGTCGGAGGGTTTATTACATTAGGGGCTATCCGATGCCTAATTGCTGGCGCTTTTCGATAAATAATCTCTGGTTTATCAGGTAGGAATTTAGATAGTATGGGATCCAGTTTCAGTAGTTCCCAATTCTTTTTTATAATCCCTCCAATTTGTCTGAATTGTGTGGAAAATGTTGTTATGAAAGGACAGACCCTTGCTTCTGTGCGTTTTGGTCTGTTAGATAACATGGTGTTCCTATCGTATTGGGCAACCATCTGTATTGTATTATCCAGGGTGTCTTCCTTATAGCCCTTTTCTAAGAACCTTTCCTTCAGTATTAGTGCTTGGTTAAAATATGTATTCAAGTCTGTGCAATTTCGTCGAATACGCATAAGTTGACCTTTAGGGATGTTATTCAGCCAATTAGGGTGGTGGCTAGAGATGAGCGAAGAAATGAAAAATTCGATTCGGCTGATTCGGCGAATTCCAGTGTGAAATTCGATTCGATGCGAATTTCTCCGCTACGAAGATGACTTATTTAAAGGGTTTCTAGGCTTCAGAGAGCCTTTAAATTAGTGCAGAACACTGTACCTTTAATTTAAATGCCCTTGGAGATGAGGAAGGAGAAGGAGAAGGAGAAGGATGAGAAGAAGGAGAAGGAGAAGGATGAGAAGAAGGAGAAGGAGAAGGGTGAGAAGAAGGAGAAGGATGAGAAGAAGGAGAAGGATGAGAAGAAGGAGAAGGAGAAGGATGAGAAGAAGGAGAAGGAGAAGGATGAGAAGAAGGAGAAGGAGAAGGATGAGAAGAAGGAGAAGGATGAGAAGAAGGAGAAGGATGAGAAGAAGGAGAATGATGAGAAGAAGGAGAAGGATGATAAGAAGAAGGCTGAGAATAAGGAGAAGGATGAGAAGAAGGAGAAGGAGAAGGATGAGAAGAAGGAGAAGGATGAGAAGAAGGAGAAGGAGAAGGATGAGAAGAAAGAGAAGGATGAGAAGGAGAAGGATGAGAAGAAGAAGGATGAGAAGAAGAAGGATGAGAAGAAGGAAAAGGATGAGAAGAAGAAGGATGAGAAGAAGGAGAAGGATGAGAAGAAGGAGAATGATGAGAAGAAGGAGAAGGATGATAAGAAGGACAAGGAAGAGAAGAAGGAGAAGGAGAAGGATGAGAAGAAGGAGAAGGATGAGAAGAAGGAGAAGGATGAGAAGAAGGAGAAGGATGAGAAGAAGGAGAAGGATGAGAAGAAGGAGAAGGAGAAGGATGAGAAGAAGGAGAAGGATGAGAAGAAGAAGGATGAGAAGAAGGATGAGAAGAAGGAGGAGAAGGATGAGAAGAAGAAGGATGAGAAGAAGGAGAAGGATGAGAAGAAGGAGAAGGAAGAGAAGAAGGAGAAGGAGAAGGATGAGAAGGAGAAGGATGAGAAGAAGGAGAAGGATGAGAAGAAGGAGAAGGAGAAGGATGAGAAGAAGGAGAAGGATGAGAAGAAGAAGGATGAGAAGAAGGATGAGAAGGATGAGAAGAAGGAGAAGGATGAGAAGAAGGAGAATGATGAGAAGAAGGAGAAGAAGGAGAAGGATGAGAAGAAGGAGAAGGATGAGAAGAAGGAGAAGGATGAGAAGAAGGAGAAGGATGAGAAGAAGGAGAAGGAGAAGGATGAGAAGAAAAAGGATGAGGAGAAGGAGAAGGATGAGAAGAAGGAGAAGGAGAAGGATGAGAAGAAGGAGAAGGATGAGAAGAAGGAGAAGGATGAGAAGAAGGAGAAGGAGAAGGATGAGAAGAAGGAGAAGGAGAAGGATGAGAAGAAGGAGAAGGAGAAGGATGAGAAGAAGGAGAAGGATGAGAAGAAGGAGAAGGATGAGAAGGAGAAGGATGAGAAGGAGAAGGATGAGAAGAAGAAGGCTGAGAATAAGGAGAAGGATGAGAAGAAGGAGAAGGATGAGAAGAAGGAGAAGGATGAGAAGAAGGAGAAGGATGAGAAGAAGGAGAAGGAGAAGGATGAGAAGAAAAAGGATGAGGAGAAGGAGAAGGATGAGAAGAAGGAGAAGGAGAAGGATGAGAAGAAGGAGAAGGATGAGAAGAAGGAGAAGGATGAGAAGAAGGAGAAGGAGAAGGATGAGAAGAAGGAGAAGGAGAAGGATGAGAAGAAGGAGAAGGAGAAGGATGAGAAGAAGGAGAAGGATGAGAAGAAGGAGAAGGATGAGAAGGAGAAGGATGAGAAGGAGAAGGATGAGAAGAAGAAGGCTGAGAATAAGGAGAAGGATGAGAAGAAGGAGAAGGATGAGAAGAAGGAGAAGGATGAGAAGAAGGAGAAGGAGAAGGATGAGAAGAAAGAGAAGGATGAGAAGGAGAAGGATGAGAAGAAGAAGGATGAGAAGAAGAAGGATGAGAAGAAGGAAAAGGATGAGAAGAAGAAGGATGAGAAGAAGAAGAAGGATGAGAAGAAGGAGAATGATGAGAAGAAGGAGAAGGATGATAAGAAGGAGAAGGAAGAGAAGAAGGAGAAGGAGAAGGATGAGAAGAAGGAGAAGGATGAGAAGAAGGAGAAGGATGAGAAGAAGGAGAAGGATGAGAAGAAGGAGAAGGATGAGAAGAAGGAGAAGGAGAAGGATGAGAAGAAAAAGGATGAGGAGAAGGAGAAGGATGAGAAGAAGGAGAAGGAGAAGGATGAGAAGAAGGAGAAGGATGAGAAGAAGGAGAAGGATGAGAAGAAGGAGAAGGAGAAGGATGAGAAGAAGGAGAAGGAGAAGGATGAGAAGAAGGAGAAGGAGAAGGATGAGAAGAAGGAGAAGGATGAGAAGAAGGAGAAGGATGAGAAGGAGAAGGATGAGAAGGAGAAGGATGAGAAGAAGAAGGCTGAGAATAAGGAGAAGGATGAGAAGAAGGAGAAGGAGAAGGATGAGAAGAAGGAGAAGGATGAGAAGAAGGAGAAGGAGAAGGATGAGAAGAAAGAGAAGGATGAGAAGGAGAAGGATGAGAAGAAGAAGGATGAGAAGAAGAAGGATGAGAAGAAGGAAAAGGATGAGAAGAAGAAGGATGAGAAGAAGGAGAAGGATGAGAAGAAGGAGAATGATGAGAAGAAGGAGAAGGATGATAAGAAGGAGAAGGAAGAGAAGAAGGAGAAGGAGAAGGATGAGAAGAAGGAGAAGGATGAGAAGAAGGAGAAGGATGAGAAGAAGGAGAAGGATGAGAAGAAGGAGAAGGATGAGAAGAAGGAGAAGGAGAAGGATGAGAAGAAGGAGAAGGATGAGAAGAAGAAGGATGAGAAGAAGGATGAGAAGAAGGAGGAGAAGGATGAGAAGAAGAAGGATGAGAAGAAGGAGAAGGATGAGAAGAAGGAGAAGGAAGAGAAGAAGGAGAAGGAGAAGGATGAGAAGGAGAAGGATGAGAAGAAGGAGAAGGATGAGAAGAAGGAGAAGGATGAGAAGAAGGAGAAGGAGAAGGATGAGAAGAAGGAGAAGGATGAGAAGAAGAAGGATGAGAAGAAGGATGAGAAGGATGAGAAGAAGGAGAAGGATGAGAAGAAGGAGAATGATGAGAAGAAGGAGAAGAAGGAGAAGGATGAGAAGAAGGAGAAGGATGAGAAGAAGGAGAAGGATGAGAAGAAGGAGAAGGATGAGAAGAAGGAGAAGGAGAAGGATGAGAAGAAAAAGGATGAGGAGAAGGAGAAGGATGAGAAGAAGGAGAAGGATGAGAAGGAGAAGGAGAAGGATGAGAAGAAGGAGAAGGAGAAGGATGAGAAGAAGGAGAAGGATGAGAAGAAGGAGAAGGATGAGAAGGAGAAGGAGAAGGATGAGAAGGAGAAGGATGAGAAGAAGGAGAAGGAGAAGGATGAGAAGAAGGAGAAGGAGAAGGATGAGAAGAAGGAGAAGGATGAGAAGAAGGATGAGCAGAAGGAGAAGGATGAGAAGAAGGAGAAGGATGAGAAGAAGGAGAAGGATGAGAAGAAGGATGAGAAGAAGGATGAGAAGAAGGAGAAGGATGAGAAGAAGGACAGTTCTGTGACAGTTTCTGTCTATTTCTGACAGTTCTGGGACATTCACTCCATACAGCGGTTTCAACCGCTGTATGGAGGGAATGTCATGGAACTGTCAGAAATAGACTATTAATGACAGTTCTGGGACTGTCCTTCCATGCAGCGGTTGAAACATTGTATGTATTTGTTTCCATAAATGGATCCATTTATGGAAACAAATACATACAATGTTTCAACCGCTGCATGGAAGGACAGTCCCAGAACTGTCATTAATAGTCTATTTCTGACAGTTCCATGACATTCCCTCCATACAGCGGTTAAAACAGCTGTATGCAGTGAATGTCCCAGAACTGTCATAAATAGTCTATTTCTGATAGATCTGGGACATTCACTCCATACAGCTGTTTTAACCGCTGTATGGAGGGAATGTCATGGAACTGTCAGAAATAGACTATTAATGACAGTTCTGGGACTGTCCTTCCATGCAGCGGTTGAAACATTGTATGTATTTGTTTCCATAAATGGATCCATTTATGGAAACAAATACATACAATGTTTCAACCGCTGCATGGAAGGACAGTCCCAGAACTGTCATTAATAGTCTATTTCTGACAGTTCCATGACATTCCCTCCATACAGCGGTTAAAACAGCTGTATGCAGTGAATGTCCCAGATCTATCAGAAATAGACTATTTATGACAGTTCTGGGACATTCACTGCATACAGCTGTTTTAACCGCTGTATGGAGGGAATGTCATGGAACTGTCAGAAATAGACTATTAATGACAGTTCTGGGACTGTCCTTCAATGCAGCGGTTGAAACATTGTATGTATTTGTTTCCATAAATGGATCCATTTATGGAAACAAATACATACAATGTTTCAACCGCTGCATGGAAGGACAGTCCCAGAACTGTCATTAATAGTCTATTTCTGACAGTTCCATGACATTCCCTCCATACAGCGGTTAAAACAGCTGTATGCAGTGAATGTCCCAGATCTATCAGAAATAGACTATTTATGACAGTTCTGGGACATTCACTGCATACAGCTGTTTTAACCGCTGTATGGAGGGAATGTCATGGAACTGTCAGAAATAGACTATTAATGACAGTTCTGGGACTGTCCTTCCATGCAGCGGTTGAAACATTGTATGTAAACAAATACATACAATGTTTCAACCGCTGCATGGAAGGACAGTCCCAGAACTGTCATTAATAGTCTATTTCTGACAGTTCCATGACATTCCCTCCATACAGCGGTTAAAACAGCTGTATGGAGTGAATGTCCCAGATCTATCAGAAATAGACTATTTATGACAGTTCTGGGACATTCACTGCATACAGCTGTTTTAACCGCTGTATGGAGGGAATGTCATGGAACTGTCAGAAATAGACTATTAATGACAGTTCTGGGACTGTCCTTCCATGCAGCGGTTGAAACATTGTATGTATTTGTTTCCATAAATGGATCCATTTATGGAAACAAATACATACAATGTTTCAACCGCTGCATGGAAGGACAGTCCCAGAACTGTCATTAATAGTCTATTTCTGACAGTTCCATGACATTCCCTCCATACAGCGGTTTAAAACAGCTGTATGCAGTGAATGTCCCAGAACTGTCATAAATAGTCTATTTCTGATAGATCTGGGACATTCACTCCATACAGCTGTTTTAACCGCTGTATGGAGGGAATGTCATGGAACTGTCAGAAATAGACTATTAATGACAGTTCTGGGACTGTCCTTCCATGCAGCGGTTGAAACATTGTATGTATTTGTTTCCATAAATGGATCCATTTATGGAAACAAATACATACAATGTTTCAACCGCTGCATTGAAGGACAGTCCCAGAACTGTCATTAATAGTCTATTTCTGACAGTTCCATGACATTCCCTCCATACAGCGGTTAAAACAGCTGTATGCAGTGAATGTCCCAGAACTGTCATAAATAGTCTATTTCTGATAGATCTGGGACATTCACTGCATACAGCTGTTTTAACCGCTGTATGGAGGGAATGTCATGGAACTGTCAGAAATAGACTATTAATGACAGTTCTGGGACTGTCCTTCCATGCAGCGGTTGAAACATTGTATGTATTTGTTTCCATAAATGGATCCATTTATGGAAACAAATACATACAATGTTTCAACCGCTGCATTGAAGGACAGTCCCAGAACTGTCATTAATAGTCTATTTCTGACAGTTCCATGACATTCCCTCCATACAGCGGTTAAAACAGCTGTATGCAGTGAATGTCCCAGAACTGTCATAAATAGTCTATTTCTGATAGATCTGGGACATTCACTCCATACAGCTGTTTTAACCGCTGTATGGAGGGAATGTCATGGAACTGTCAGAAATAGACTATTAATGACAGTTGTGGGACTGTCCTTCCATACAGCGGTTGAAACATTGTATGTATTTGTTTCCATAAATGGATCCATTTATGGAAACAAATACATACAATGTTTCAACCGCTGCATGGAAGGACAGTCCCAGAACTGTCATTAATAGTCTATTTCTGACAGTTCCATGACATTCCCTCCATACAGCGGTTAAAACAGCTGTATGCAGTGAATGTCCCAGAACTGTCATAAATAGTCTATTTCTGATAGATCTGGGACATTCACTCCATACAGCTGTTTTAACCGCTGTATGGAGGGAATGTCATGGAACTGTCAGAAATAGACTATTAATGACAGTTCTGGGACTGTCCTTCCATGCAGCGGTTGAAACATTGTATGTATTTGTTTCCATAAATGGATCCATTTATGGAAACAAATACATACAATGTTTCAACCGCTGCATTGAAGGACAGTCCCAGAACTGTCATTAATAGTCTATTTCTGACAGTTCCATGACATTCCCTCCATACAGCGGTTAAAACAGCTGTATGCAGTGAATGTCCCAGAACTGTCATAAATAGTCTATTTCTGACAGTTCTGGGACATTCACTCCATACAGCGGTTTCCGGCAAAAAGTGTATGTGCAGAGTTCCTCTATTCTGCAGATACACTTAGAGGAGCTCTGCAGATACACTTAGAGGAGCTCTGCACATACACTTTTTTCCGGTTTGGAATTATTCTTATTTTCATCCTACTTCTTCTTCTTCTTCTTCATCCTCATCCTCATCCTCTTCTTCTTCTGAGGATGAGGATGAAGAAGAAGAAGAAGAAGAAGAAGAAGTAGGATGAAAATAAGATTAATTCCAAGCCGGCAAAAAGTGTATGTGCAGAGCTCCTCTAAGTGTATCTGCAGAGCTCCTCTAAGTGTATCTGCAGAATAGAGGAACTCTGCACATACACTTTTTGCCGGCTTGGAATTATTCTTCTTTTCATCCTACTTCTTCTTCTTCTTCTTCTTCATCCTCATCCTCAGAAGAAGAGGATGAGGATGAGGATGAGGATGAGGAAGAAGAAGAAGAATGAAAAGAAGAATAATTCCAAGCCGGCAAAAAGTGTATGTGCAGAGTTCCTCTATTTCTGACAGTTCTCTCACAGCTTCTTCACATGTACAGCGGTTGAAATATCTGTATCCTAAATGGAAACTAATAGATACAAATTGTATCTATTAGTTTCCATTTAGGATACAGATGTTTCAACCGCTGTACATGTGAAGAAGCTGTGAGAGAACTGTCAGAAATAGAGGAACTCTGCACATACACTTTTTGCCGGCTTGGAATTATTCTTCTTTTCATCCTACTTCTTCTTCTTCTTCTTCTTCTTCTTCTTCATCCTCATCCTCATCCTCTTCTTCTGAGGATGAAGAAGAAGAAGAAGTAGGATGAAAAGAAGAATAATTCCAAGCCGGCAAAAAGTGTATGTGCAGAGTTCCTCTATTTCTGACAGTTCTCTCACAACTTCTTCACATGTACAGTGGTTGAAACATCTGTATCCTAAATGTAAACTAATAGATACAATGTTTCAACCGCTAAACATGTGTTCCTTCTGTCAGAGAACTGTCAGAAATAGCGGAGCTCACTGCAGGGACACTTTTGCCGGCTGATCGGGAAATGTTCGATTCGCGCACCCGAAGTAGGCAAAATTTCGGTTTCGACACGAATCGAATATTTCCTGAAATTCGACTCGAATTCCGGTTCGCCTAGTTCGATTCGCTCATCTCTAGTGGTGGCAGCTACTTGTAGGAATGTAGCTGTTCCTATCGGTGGTTTTGAAAAATGATTTTGTAGCAATTGTGCCATTAAGATTAATGAGTGTAAGATCTAAAAAATTAATTTCAGACTGACTATATAGGAATGTGAGCTTAATATTCAACCTGTTGTTGTTGAGGCTGATAAAGAAGTTATTGAGTGATTCCGCATCACCATTCCATAAAAGGATGATATCGTCTATGTACCTCTTGTACATAACCAATTCTGGCCAGTCTCTAGAATATATCATGTCTTCTTCCCAACGGGACATGAAAAGGTTCGCCAAACTAGGGGCAAACTTTGCCCCCATCGCGACACCTTTAATCTGCAAATAATAGGACTGGTCGAACCAGAAATAATTGTGATCCATTGCGAACGCTAGTAGTTCTAAGATAAAGCATTTCTGTAATGGAAGTAAGTTGCCATAATTCGTTAGGTAAAAATCAACCGCTTCCATACCATCCGCATGCTCAATGTTTGTGTAGAGTGAAGCTACATCAGCGGTAACCAGATAAGTGCTTGATGATGTATTCAAAGTGCTGCAGATATTCAGCACTTGTTTTGTATCCCGGAGGTACGATGGGGTCTGTACCACCAGTGGCTGGAGATAGTGGTCTACATATTCCCCTATTTTTGAGCTAAGGGATCCAATCCCACTGATGATTGGACGACCTGGAGGATGGACTGGGTCCTTATGTACTTTAGGCAGAATATACAATATAGGTAACTTAGGTGCTGTGGGGCAAAGGTAAGCTTTCTCTTTCTTATTCAGTATGTTTAAGTCATAACCTTTATTAATAATCTTCTTCAAATCCTTCTTGTACCCTATTATTGGGTCATGTGGTAAAGGTCTATATGTAGTAATATCATTCAAGATGTTTTTCACCTCGGTCATATATTGGACCTTACCAAGGATTACTACTCCACCCCCCTTGTCCGCTGGTCTGATGACCAGGTCCTTCCTTTCAAGTAAGGATTTGATTGCCACATTATCATCTGTTCCTCTGTATGAGTTCCTAATGGGGATATTTCTAAGGTCTTTTAAGACCTTGTCTCTAAAGAGATTCACACAGGAGTGGGTCTGGGGTGGTGGGTTATAGGTGGACGCGTTTCGCAGGTTTGAGTGTACGAAACCAACAGAGCCGCTAGAAACAGCATTATTGATGATAGGATTACTATAAAAATACCGTTTTAAGGACAGCTGTCTAGCAAATTTATGCACATCAATATATGTGTCAAATTTGTTCAATTTTTTAGGGGGTGCATATTTCAATCCTTTGTCAAGAAGGCGCAATTCATTATCTGTTAGGTGTATATTACTCAGGTTAAAGATACCTTTGCCCGCTATATTTTTCTCTTTTTTGGGGTGTCTATTTTTCCCTCCTAACTATTATACCCCTCCAAGAAATGGTAATTGGCAATCAACTCATTATCATAACTCTGACCATCCTTACCAATACCATCACCCTGATTATAACTCTACTAGAGAGAATGGAGGGAATAGGCATCCTCCCCCTAACTATCCTCCTCAAAAAAGGAAACAAACGAATTACCAAGGTAACAACCAGGGCTACCGAAAAAATCCTCAAAACCCTGCCCCCAAAAACTCAAGCCAACCTCAAAACTCTAAACAGCCTTTTTTAGAGGAAGGCAATTCGAAAAAGAGAAGAGGTTTAGAAGAGGAAAAAGAGGGGGAAGGAGGACGAATAGACACCCCAAAAAAGAGAAAAATATAGCGGGCAAAGGTATCTTTAACCTGAGTAATATACACCTAACAGATAATGAATTGCGCCTTCTTGACAAAGGATTGAAATATGTACCCCCTAAAAAATTGAACAAATTTGACACATATATTGATGTGCATAAATTTGCTAGACAGCTGTCCTTAAAACGGTATTTTTATAGTAATCCTATCATCAATAATGCTGTTTCTAGCGGCTCTGTTGGTTTCGTACACTCAAACCTGCGAAACGCGTCCACCTATAACCCACCACCCCAGACCCACTCCTGTGTGAATCTCTTTAGAGACAAGGTCTTAAAAGACCTTAGAAATATCCCCATTAGGAACTCATACAGAGGAACAGATGATAATGTGGCAATCAAATCCTTACTTGAAAGGAAGGACCTGGTCATCAGACCAGCGGACAAGGGGGGTGGAGTAGTAATCCTTGGTAAGGTCCAATATATGACCGAGGTGAAAAACATCTTGAATGATATTACTACATATAGACCTTTACCACATGACCCAATAATAGGGTACAAGAAGGATTTGAAGAAGATTA
This sequence comes from Staurois parvus, assembly GCF_062004578.1. Taxonomy (NCBI): domain Eukaryota; kingdom Metazoa; phylum Chordata; class Amphibia; order Anura; family Ranidae; genus Staurois; species Staurois parvus. The sequence goes on along the minus strand of NW_028319753.1, from coordinate 93,213 downwards.
TTAATAAAGGTTATGACTTAAACATACTGAATAAGAAAGAGAAAGCTTACCTTTGCCCCACAGCACCTAAGTTACCTATATTGTATATTCTGCCTAAAGTACATAAGGACCCAGTCCATCCTCCAGGTCGTCCAATCATCAGTGGGATTGGATCCCTTAGCTCAAAAATAGGGGAATATGTAGACCACTATCTCCAGCCACTGGTGGTACAGACCCCATCGTACCTCCGGGATACAAAACAAGTGCTGAATATCTGCAGCACTTTGAATACATCATCAAGCACTTATCTGGTTACCGCTGATGTAGCTTCACTCTACACAAACATTGAGCATGCGGATGGTATGGAAGCGGTTGATTTTTACCTAACGAATTATGGCAACTTACTTCCATTACAGAAATGCTTTATCTTAGAACTACTAGCGTTCGCAATGGATCACAATTATTTCTGGTTCGACCAGTCCTATTATTTGCAGATTAAAGGTGTCGCGATGGGGGCAAAGTTTGCCCCTAGTTTGGCGAACCTTTTCATGTCCCGTTGGGAAGAAGACATGATATATTCTAGAGACTGGCCAGAATTGGTTATGTACAAGAGGTACATAGACGATATCATCCTTTTATGGAATGGTGATGCGGAATCACTCAATAACTTCTTTATCAGCCTCAACAACAACAGGTTGAATATTAAGCTCACATTCCTATATAGTCAGTCTGAAATTAATTTTTTAGATCTTACACTCATTAATCTTAATGGCACAATTGCTACAAAATCATTTTTCAAAACCACCGATAGGAACAGCTACATTCCTACAAGTAGCTGCCACCACCCTAATTGGCTGAATAACATCCCTAAAGGTCAACTTATGCGTATTCGACGAAATTGCACAGACTTGAATACATATTTTAACCAAGCACTAATACTGAAGGAAAGGTTCTTAGAAAAGGGCTATAAGGAAGACACCCTGGATAATACAATACAGATGGTTGCCCAATACGATAGGAACACCATGTTATCTAACAGACCAAAACGCACAGAAGCAAGGGTCTGTCCTTTCATAACAACATTTTCCACACAATTCAGACAAATTGGAGGGATTATAAAAAAGAATTGGGAACTACTGAAACTGGATCCCATACTATCTAAATTCCTACCTGATAAACCAGAGATTATTTATCGAAAAGCGCCAGCAATTAGGCATCGGATAGCCCCTAATGTAATAAACCCTCCGACAGGTGCCACATTTTTTGGAGAACTTAAAGGGTTTTTTCCCTGTAACAAATGTATTATCTGTAAGTGTAACGGTACAAGGAAGAACAGGATTAACAACTTTGGCTCTTCTACTACCAATAAAACATACACCATCAACCAATTCATCTCCTGTAATAATAGATTTGTGGTATACCTTCTCCAATGCCCGTGTCATAAACAATACGTGGGGCGCACGACCAGACGCCTCCGTGACCGGCTGCGAGAGCATGTAGCTAATATCAGGAAGGGCTATAGAGAGCATTCACTCTCGAATCACTATAGGCTATTCCATAATTGTGACCCCTCTTCCCTCAAATTTGTAGGAATTGAGACAATACCACCAAATTGGAGGGGTCAGAATAAAACCAGGGCCGTATCACAGGCTGAAACAAAATGGGTGTATGAACTTGATACTTTACACCCTAAAGGGCACAATATTGAAATAGATATCAATTGCTATATAGCAAATAGTTAGTATCCTTTTCTCTACTAGTGTGTCACTTCACTCTTTTTGTTTGGCCTAGTCACTTCTCGCCCTGTTGTCTATTGAATTATGACCTGCACAGAGTATATTTCATGACTGACCAATACTAGCCCTGCATGTTAAGTTTGAATTATGTGTTCGTCTAGGTTGTTCTATTCTATTTATGCTATTCTATTCTATAGTATTTCCAAAAACTCAATTTATTACCATACTAGCATTACCCTGAGTACTTCCGGTGTAAACCTAAGGATCAGTACATAAGGACTTGTACCGAAATACATATATTACACGTGTTGGTGATCATTGTTCCCGGAGCACCTAAGATATGCCAAGGATGAATTAATGTTACCTTTTCTTTTGCAATATTCAACATGTGTGGTCGAAATCACCTTTTAGTAGTACATATTTAAAAATAAAAAATTACCTTATAGGAGGTGCGTCACATGCACAACCTAAACCCCATGGCACCAATTTGGTGTCCCTAAAAACAGAAGTAAGTATTGGGTGGGGTACGCAATACTTAACACATTAGTCCTAGTTGAATTGATTCATTTTTAGCTATCCTACTTTGCCCATTTAATTTATTTTATTGTAAGCTACCTTATTCGGCTTATTGTTTCACGACCACAAGCCTTTTATTTATCCATTTATTTAATATATATGGTATTCATATGATATGTTATGCAATTTAATATATGCATTTTTATATATGATTTTCGACAAATGATATATATTGTTTTTATCTTTGCTTATCTGGCTCTTTGATAGACCGTTAATTACTTGGATGTAATGACACTTTGTAGACCGTTAATGTTTGTTATCTGGGCACTCGGAGCGCTTTTTTCATGATATGGGTCTATCTTTAACATCCCCTTATTATGTCACCCCCACTGTGGTGAATCTACCAATGAGATAGTATTGCAGAAAGTAATTCGCTATCCTACCTCTTTGGTAGGATAGTATCTGTAATAAATCACCAACCCACCTCCCTGGGAACGTGGAGCCATGTCTCATGCTTAATTGCGCTGTATAGGCGTTTAGTTAGCTTGGCTGGAGATATCACTGCCGACAGCTCTGTATATCTATGGTAAAATGGCGCTTCGATGTGCGCGCATGCGCAGTTGTATGGTCTTCTGGAAAATGGCGGCGATCCATTGCGCATGCGCGAACCCCGCGTTTTCTCCATATATTCATTTGGCGTCGGTCACAGAGCTGTCAGCATCCCCTCTGAAGATGTGCCTTAGCACGAAAGGCCTCAGGAGGAACTGACAGCCTGTGACGCCTCTCTATCACCCAGACCACGTGGAGGTCTGGGTGTTTGCTTTTAAAGGGTCAGTAATTTACTTTTTTAATCAATCCTATTTCTGTGTTTTCTGGCTTTTTGCCAGTAATATTGCTGACCTGGGTTGTTAACCCTTTCTTTACCAATAAATTTGGATATACTACACTATGGGTACTTCTCCATTTTTTACCCCCCACTGAGGGGTCGGCAGACACAGCTACACATCACTCAGAGGAGGGATACCTGTACCTGGAAGGGACGTGTGCCGTGAGTGATCCATTTTAAACTGAGGAGACCATATTAGCCCAGCAGACCGTTTGAGGACATCTCTCCCTGTGGGGTATCGGTACTCGTTTGATGGGATATAAAACAAAACGCGCATTTCCTATGTGCGGTTGGTGAGTGTGCATTCTTGCCATTTCCCGGATCCGATTTCAGCTGTGTTCACCTATTTTGCTTGATCCTATGAACATTTATGTGTGTGTCTAGATCGCTTCTTTATCGAACTTTGGAGATTGAACTTTTTCCAATTGTCATTTTAGCGCTGCACTTTACTTATTCTATTTATACCAAAGGTGGTTGTGATCATCTTTAGTGCTATTAGCTGCTTACTTGTCTTTTATCAGTAGCGCTCACTTTTTTCTGTATATTATCTGTTTGTCCTATCACTTTCTAGTTTGGAGCTGCTGCACTTTATACATATCTCCCTTAAAATGGGTGATATTTTTGAATATAGACTTTCTAGAACTGTCATTCCAGATGATTTCTATACGGTTGATACAGTAGATAAGGAAACAGAAGACCTAAAAGGCCTATTCCTACAGCTTAAAAACCTTGCCACGAGTGAAATTAAAACACTGTGGGACATTTCCTTCTTAAATAAATATATTAAAGATAAAATGGTCCCCAGATCATTGCGCTGGGATGTACGCCCAGACTCAGAGGATGCAAATAGCCATTTAGAATGGTTTCAGTTCTTTAATAATGCAGGACTGGATCTATTGAAATTCCTGACCATTAGAAAGAAGAAAAAATTGATACATCTGGATAATGAAATTAATCTCTTAAGAGATAAATTGACCCCATTTAAAGATAAGGATAGCTACAATATAGAATCCAATAAGCTTAAAATACACTTGGAGGGAATTGAGAAAGAACAGAGAACAAAGAAAAAGAAAAAGTTTCAGAGGGATTTTAAAGATTATTCTAACCAAGAGGTTTTCGATTGGCAGAAACAGAGTGAGCCTGTTTTGCAAGAAAACCCTATCCCTATTACCTCTAAAACTAACCTTAAGAAACCCACGGCTAAATCCTCTAAATTCCATAATAAAGAACATTATTCAAACAGATTTCAGCCTTTGCAAGATGGTAATATAGGTTACCCAAATGTAAGTCAAGTATGGAAAGATCAATCAGTAGATTTTACTGAAGGGGTCCAGGTATGTTGTGGGTAAAATCTACTGACTGATCTTTCCATACTTGACTTACATTTGGGTTAGGGTAACCAACTAAATCTGGGTTAATGAAAACTCGCCCTACTCCATAGTATTTCCTGTGGGATGCATTGTTAGGAATGTTTTCTATGTATTTTCCATCCATTCTTAGTAGTGTTTACTTGTACAAAGTCACCGTCCTCAGGTGCTATCCCAGTTATTATTGTTATCCATGGACCCCCCAAGGACAGGAAGGATGGTGTTACTTAGCCACCTTGGTACCAGTAATGGATGTCATGGGGGGACACACAGTGATGCTTTACTGGCTAGTAGTCATCCCTGATATCCTATGAAATGTAGGCATGAGAGGGACTTGTATAAAACAGAAGACCAAGCCTGGCCATGGTTCCTGCATGGACTGGGTGGGGATAGAACTGAGGAGAAGGTGAAATAATTATTCACTCATTATGGATCAGATTATAAATGAAACACAACTAGAAGTAAGTCTTGTGAATGTTGAACTACGGGCATGAAGAAAACAGGTACTCATGAATGAAATGGGAATAGAACAAATGGGAGCAGCATTGACAGGGCTGTGTGAGTCTACTACTGACTATGAGTGTTGTACATGGATACATAACACGTCTGCTGGGATCCCAGACTACTATGAAGTCATTGAGAATCACAGAGACCAGGTAAATGCTTTACAAGCCCCAGCTCCATCCATAGCTGAAGATGACTGGGCTGTGTGAGTCTACTACTGACTATGAGTGTTGTACATGGATACATAACATGTCTGCTGGGATCCCAGACTACTATGAAGTCATTGAGAATCATAGAGACCAGGTAAATGCTTTACAAGCCCCAGCTCCATCCATAGCTGAAGATGTCTGGAACCCTTTTAAAGGGTTGGGAAGATTTGGAGATTTTTTTGGATGGTTTAAGAAAGTAGGCATGCTGATTTTATTATGTTTTTTCTAATAGTTATGTTTTATGTTGCTGCTAAATTTTGCATGTGCATTTTTAACAAGTTTTTTGCCAATCAGGATGCATATTAGAAACAACAACTGTGAAATTTGATGTGTTACTACGTGACAAAAGGAGGAACTGTAAGGAAACATGTCTTATAAACTGACATCCATTGTGTTTAATGCCTCCATTGTAGATGTGTGAACAAGTTAGTTTCGTGTTTATATGTCACTTGTAACAACTCTTTGCTTCATGAATTCAGTTTCTATTCTGTAGAAATGGAACTGCCCTATGTGGTGGTCTTCAGTCATTTGTGGTTGTTATCTCTCTTGATAAGAGTGCAATATATCATTGGTCATTACAATATATCATTCGTAATTCTGAATTTGTAAAACCTGCTCGCACGTATTAAACTTTCAGAGATTCAGCTTGCACACTTCGGTGTCCGGAGCTTTATTCCTCCTGAGCTCAGAGGCTAGAAATTACCGAAGACATTTAAAGGCTACAGACATAGGATGAATCCTTGCAATGTCTATGGTGAAAATCAACATTTTGCTGCCAGCTGAACCCCAGAACCTCCATAAATCCAGTCTAGAGACATAAATTGTGTCTGCAGCACAGAGAAGGAAGATTATCCGAGAGAAATCCAGGAATACAGGACGGGGAACACAGCTCAGGAAAGTGACCAGGGGATTACAGGCTGATATCACCCAGTCCCCGCCCTACTCTGGACCAATCAGTGAGCAGTATGGGTGGAGGAATGGATTTAGTGTTCATGACCCACCTGTGCTGATCTCTGTAGGAGTGTCCTCCTCTATAAATGTCCCCGTTATTCCATCCTCCTCCATAGACTGCTGATCATCCCTCACATACGCCTCTTCTTCTTCTGCTTTCACCTCAACTTTTATATACATCAGATCTTCACTCTAAACCAAGAGAATGACAGAAGAGGTCACCTGTAAAATATGAGTTTCATTATTGTGAAATCACATACAAAATCCACACATTGTCTCCACAAGTCCATGCTCTGGATGCTCCATCCCACCAACCTTGTAATAGTGAGGGATGGTGTGATCTTCCTGTGTGGAATCCCGGGAATACAGAGGACGGGGACATCTCTCTGGTGGGTTCCTGGTATTAGGTGGCTCCATCATATCCTTGTGTCCTTCTGAAAACTCCTCCATCACTCCATACTCCTCATCCTCCTCTTTATACTCTTCTTTAACAACAATAATATAATCATCGAGGTTTCCACTCTGAAAGATATAATAAAACATTCATTGTAACAAACATGCTGTGTATAAATCACAACTACCAATAATTGTCACTCATCTACCTGATGATGGTGAGGGATGGTGTGACCTTCCTGTGTGGAATCCCGGGAATACAGAGGACGGGGACATCTCTCTGGTGGGTTCCCATGACTGGATCCATCTGTAGGAAACACACACACTGACTGAATCCATTGTTTCTATGTGTTTATCAGATGATGGGGGATCTAGGTGGATCCTCCGTACTGCTCTCTCCTTTACAATAAAGTCTCCTCTTACCCGGTGATGTGAGGGGCGGCTGATTGTCCATCATGACGTCCTTGTAGAGATCCTTGTGTCCTTCTAAATACTCCCACTCCTCCATGGAGAAATAGACAGTGACACCCTGACACCTTATAGGAACCTGACACACACAATGATACAGTCACCATCCAGACACATCCCTTGTCTGTTACTGGAGAATGTCCCAGAATTCCCGGCACCGCTCACCTCTCCTGTCAGCAGCTCAGTGATCTCTCTGGTGACTTCTAGAATCTTCTTCTTCTTTCTCTCTTCTATCAGGGAGGGAGGTGGAGGCAATGTGATGTCATATGATCTCCAGACTTCACAGGAGGAAAACTCTACATCTGAACACAAATAGTCACATCAAATGATATTCCCAGAATCCTCCTCACCTCTCCATTCAGGTCTCCATTTTATTAAAGCCCCACTTCAGGCTGAGGTATAATTCCCCCCCACAGGACCCCCACACTACGCAGGGTATAGGCTTGTTGCAGCATTCTGATGTCATTACATACAACGCATGACCAACATGTGCGTCCTGCCTCTCCTAAACTGAAGAGTGAACTTTGACCTTTACCATCCAGAAATCTGTCCGGAATCTGTGGAAGTAAGCTGTCATGTGATCAGGTGACGTGCGGAGGAACGGAGTGTAAATAGCAGACAATTGTCTCCAGAGCCCCTAATGGTGGGGATGGATTTGGCGGCGTGCTGGTGCCAAGTTTCCTCCCCCCAGGGTCACTGCAGGTGTGGAGAAAAGCTGTGTAAGAGGATATGGAGGAGAGATGAGGAGGAGATCCAGGAATCAGGAGAAAGGTCAGGGCAAGCAACAGACGAGCGCATCCAAGAGACCAAGCCGGGGTCACTACACAGAAAATCAATCCAAGGAAACAACAGGCAGGACGAGGAATAGCAAGAAGGAGCTGAGAGACAAATGAGAATATTGCTCAGCCAATGGGAGATGATCTCAGCATGACTTCCATCATGAAGGAGATGAGGGGGAGGGGAGGAAGTCACTGAAGGTGACCATAGATCCATGGAAATTCAGCTGGTTCAGCAGGGATCGCTCACATTTCCATCCATGTGTGGCCACTGCCAGATAAAAGCCACTCCCCCAGCGGCTGCAGCCAATAGCTTCAGTGCTGATCTGTGTATTCTGAGAGCGGAGGAGTCCCCCCATTGTCAGAATACAAGAGTGCAGCGGGGAGGATTCCCCCATCCACCTCCAATGTGTGGATGGGGGAATCGCTTCAGTTTTTCTCTCATCCCGCTGGCTGAACGATAAAACTGAACCATGTAGGCCAGCTTTGGGGGCAAATATATTATCATCAACTCATCCCTATGAAGGGGTTAATCTGGGTTCCCACACTATATATGTGTGTATCATCATCTGCTGGAGATAAAAGACGTCACAGTGACTATGGAGGAAGAGGATGGACATGACTATGGAGGAAGACGATGGACATGATGGGGGTTACTGTGTATAAATAGGAAATAACATCTTATTACCTTCCCTGCTACCACTTCCAGCAATGTCTCCATTGTACTTCGTACCACATGGAACTTCCTGTCTGTACCTGAAATCACTTCCTGTCTGTCCCTGACATCACTTCCTGTCTATCTTCCATAGAGACTTCCTGTCTGGGTAGAAGTGAGATCCCCACCTTGTGGAGCTCAGAGGAACTGCAGCCCTGAAAAGCATCTGGTAGTGTGACCCCGGCCTTGTGCTGGGTGTGTATGGACTGTAGATCCTTATAGAGGGGTCACCTCCACTCCCACCAATGGGGACAGAAATATATGACTGCTCGGGGGAGGGGTTTTGGCCCCTTTGATTTTGCAGTAACACTGATTGCAGATTTAGTCCTGTAGAACATCTGGTATATGGATACAAAGCCCCCCAGCTGGGAGTAAAGGGTGGAAATGGCTGGTGACCCCCAGATTTGGGCAATGATGTCATCACTATTAATGGATAAAACCCGCGCTATGTGTAACTAAAAAGGTTGTGAGAACCACAATCGGGCTCAGGGTAGGATTTCTGCTGCTGCTCCTAATTTTGAGATATGGATTGCGTGCCGGAAAATAATTACACGGACAACTGTCCAGTACAACCACTTTCACATCATCTTATCTCCGTTTATTGCAGGGCGGTGCTTAACCTTTTATACATAGAAAACAATAGAGTATACGTCACTATTACGTATATACAGTCACGTTCTAAAAGGCACATTTTTCTTGGTTGAAATATAGGAGAAATGTAGAAACTTGATGCTTCTCGTCCTGTTATCTTTTCACCCCTCCCCTCACATTCCCAAAGTAAAATCCTCTCAGTGCGAAGGGAGGGGTTGAGAGCATCGCTCTGAGCAAAACAAGTTAAGGAGGACTGCAAAGCCCAGCAGACAAAATATATATATATATATATACTCACAACACATATATTTAGAAATCTAAAAAAGTATAAAAGTAAATATGTATAAAATGTATATTTTAAACAGAAAACAGAATAGGCATTTTACCAAATCCATCACAGTCCCCCCTTAAAATGACTGTTTTACTCTGTCCCTATAACACCTCGCTCATCTGTCCTTATGTACCTTGGAACTCTTTTATGCTGCACGTTAGACAGGTGATGACTATTTCATCACCCCCCTTGCCACAGACTTTGTACATAAGGAAGTCAGATGCTATCCCTACAAAATTGTGAGATTGCTGTTGGCGGGGAGGGACTGTAGAGGAGTGAAGGGTTTATCCTCTTCCATCACAAGGGGGTCCTCCTCTTCTTGATGGAGAAATGTAGGTGTGCTGTTGTCTACAGCCTTGCTTATTAACTTCTTTACAAATGATAGAATACAACATACAATCAGGGCTAAAAGAACTAGAATTATTAGTACAGTTACCCCTATTTGGGCGAGCACTTTTTGCCACCCACTCATCCAGCTAAAATATTGATCCCCGGGTCTGTGATACCTGAGTTCTTCTTCAGCTCCACTGACAGATCTTCTAATTTCTTTATAGCCAGAGTAACCTTACCATTCGGGCCGGTATTGTCAGGAATATATGTACAACATGTTCCGGTTCCTTCTATCATTTTACAGACACCTCCTTTTTCCGCTAAAATCATTTCCAGAGCCATCCTATTCTGGAATGTCATGTAGGATGTAGGGGCTAACTGGTCAACGATTCCTTGGAGGACATCCCTGGAGTAATTCACAAACCTCTGTTGGTTGTAGTATATGTAATCTATCCAATCTACATTTTTATTAACAGTTATTTTGGGGATCAGAAATTCGAAGCCTGCTTTTACTTGGTCTCTGGCTTTGAATTTATTAGGCACCCCCCCTTGGGACTCCAATGGCATCTATATACACATGTGGGTCAAAACTTCCGGAGGGAGCTGTCCGCTTCCTCCTGTGCCTAGATGCTGAGTCAGTGTATGTGTCAGGGGTATCTTCTGTTAGGATATGGAGAGGCATAATGACCTTTGCAAGAGCATACTCACCAGTCCAAATCCCTTCCAATCTGGTTCTAATCTTTTGGTCCCCAGTAATCATCCATGACACATATGTATACCTGGTCACTACTATCGGAACATGCTCATTATGTCAAGATCATATAGGTTATGGTCATAGCACCACATGGGATCTATACTACAGAAATCAAAGGTGAAAATAGCTACATGAGTGTTGGATGAGTTGTACCAAAATATAGTGGTGTCACCTATTTTGGTGATATCCACCTGTTGAGCCTCTGTCAGACTTATAAGAAAAAGGATATACAACATAGTTGTCATGGTGTAGATGACTCCTTTTCCTCAGGGTTTGGGACATTCTTGCAGTGGGAGGCGTGTATCCAAGTGTTCTTCCCGGCCACCTTGTCAGAAGTGGCTGTGGTCAGCAGAACTTGGAATGGACCATCATATCTTGGCTCAAGGGAATGTTTCCTCATAAATGTCTTTACTAATACCCAATCTCTGGGTAATAGGCTGTGAATTCCTGTATCTGACTCAGAATCTGGAATGGAGAAAACACTTGGACATGGATACGGGTTAATTCACGTGATAATGCAGTCACATAATCAATTAACACATCAGATTGTAATTGCAACTGTTGCGGAAAGTAACAGCCAAGTCTGGGGGGCTGAGCTAAACAAAATTTCATAAGGGGACAGGGCATGTTTCCCCCGGGGGGTGTGTCTGACACTAAACAGAGCAATGGGAAAACTGTCTGGCCAAGTCACGTTAGTCTCTTGGGCCATCTATAGCATCCTGTTTTTTAGAGTCCCATTCATCCTTTCTACCTTCCCACTGCTTTGAGGGTGATATGGGGTATGTAGGGCCAACTCAACCCCCAGTGCTGTCCAAATCTCTTTTGTAAGGGTTGCTATGAAGGCTGGACCCTGAACACTCTCTATCACCTCTGGGACCCCAAATCTACAGACTACCTCACTCAGTAGTTTCTTAGCCGTGGTCTTGGCTGTCATGTTTGTAACAGCATAGGCTTCTGGCCAACCAGAGAACATGTCCACCACCACTAGGGCATATTCATATCGTCCACTTTTTGGCATCTGTATATGATCAATCTGTATCCCCTGTAATGGATAGAGGGGTTTTGCCAGATGTTTCTGCAGTGTCTTTTCCGTCCTCCCCGGGTTGCATTTTGCACATACTACACACGAGGCGCAGTAATTTCTGGTTAAGGTGGTTATCCCTGGAGCCCAGTAATACTTGCTGATCAACGAGTTCATTAAGTTCTTAGAGAGATGTGCATGTCCATGCGCCCATTGGACAATTGCTGGATACATATGTTTTGGTAAACAAGTTTTTCCTTTCATCGAATACAATTCTCCATCATAGTCTGCTCCTTTATCAATCCATTCCAGCCTTTCTTCTGTATAAGCAGCTATTTGCATAGAGATCAGGTATTGCTTGTCAGATTTCACCTGTACTGCCAAAAGTATCTGTACTGAGGTCTCACTCTCCTCTTCAGCCACCTCAGACGTTTTTTGTTGGTTTTTTCGCTGCTTCTTTTGGCAGCTATATCCGCCAAGTGGTTCCCTCTGGCCTCTTGAGAATTCAGTTTACCGTGTGCTTTAACCTTCAAGACAGCCACTTGGTCAGGCAGGAGCAGTGCATCCATTAAGTCCTTGATGGCTGGGCCGTGTTTTACCGGTGTTCCAGCCTCTGGCTTTCCAGATCATACCAAAGTCATGAGCTACTCCAAAGGCGTACCTTGAGTCTGTGTAAATATTGGCTCTTTTACCTTCTGCCATCTTACACGCTGTAGTGAGGGCTTGAAGCTCTGCTTCCTGGGCAGATAAAGTTGGTGGTAATGCTCCTGCTTGTAGAATTTCAAATTCCGAGGTCACAGCATAACCTGTGTGGTACTTTCCTCTTTCATCTGCATATCTGGAGCCATCCACAAAAAGTGTGTAATCAGGGTTTTCCAGAGGAATTTCACTCACTGTAGGGAGATGTGTGTTTCCATACGCATCATTTCAAGGCAGTCATGTGGAGTAGTGCAGGGGTCTCCTTCTTCACCTTCACCTTCTCCCCCCTCGAAAAATGGCAGAAGAGTGGCTGGGTTGAGGGTAAGACACCTTTGGAGGGTCACATTGTCAGGAATGAGGAGGGAGATTTGCAACCGTAGATGTCTGGCTGTGGACAGGTGTCGGGGTTGTACCTGATTCAGGATGGCGGCAATGTCATGCGGTGCCAGAAGAAGTAGGGGGTGTGCTAAAACGAGGTCTGAAGTTTTGTCCAACAGTGCTTGAGCAGCGAAGACAGCTCTTAAACATGAAGGACCACCTCTAGCTACGGGGTCCAAATGGCAAGAATAGTACCCAATGGGTCTGGTTTGACCTCCATGTTCTTGAGCTAGGACCCCCGTGGCTTGACCTTGCTTTTCTGACACAGTTTGAAAGGTTTCTCATAATCTGGAAGTCTCAAGGCAGGAGCGGTGGATATTGCTTGCTTCAGCAGAATAAAATTGTCCCGGGCCTCGCTTGACAAGGTAAATGGCACAGACTTGAGAGCATCATAGAGTGGTTGCATAAGGACCAATGCATCAGGGATCCATGCCCTGCAGTAGGATATAAGTCCAAGAAAGGCATGCAGTTGTTTAGCTGCTTTAGGTTGGGGAATATCCTGGATTACAGCTACACGGTCCCCCAGTCTTGTTTGAAAATACTCCCATAAGGGGTGACACGGGTTTGCCCATTTCCTAACGAGAGTTGGGGCGTGGTGGTTGATATTCGCATTGCCCTTCCCGGGGGTCTCTGTCTTGCCTGGGATATCTTGGGGCTCTGCATTCTCTTCTAAAATGTTCCCGTTTTTCACAGTTATAACAGGTGATCCTTTCCCTGATATTGGGCAATGGTGGTGGACGAGTTTAGGTGGGATCTTCGTCATTGACCACCATGAGGGGCGCTGGTTTTTTCCTTTTTGATTTTCTATACCTCTGGCCACCATCACCCTCAGACCTTTCCTGATATCCTCTTTGAGCCCTGAGACAAAAGCAGTTGAGAGCATATGTGTGTGTGCCTTTTCATATTGAGAGAAGCCCAGATCATCAAAGGCCTGTATGAGTCTGGCATAATACTTCTCCACAGACTCCCCTTTATCTTGGGTGATGTCTTGAATTGTGGTAGTCTGATCCGCCAATTTCTCCTTTGCCCAGTCATGGAGCTGGGCACAGAACTCCACGCCTGAAGAATAGGAAATAACACTTGTCAGGCAGGCATCATTGAAGGCCATCTGCATAACCGGCCAGAAAATATGTCCTGCTTTAATTTGGCGTAGACTGAGCAGGTCTTTCCAAGCAGCTGAGTAAGTTTCTTGTATCTGCACTACCCTGCGATAAAAGGGCATTGTCTGTTTCTCTGGGTCAGGCAGACTCGTCACTAAGGCCGCTGCTTGTGATGGGGTAAAAGTGACACACATTACCGGTGCCCCTTCCGGTAATCTTGAATGTCGGGGCTGTCTTGTGTACTGTTCCTGTTTAGTTTGTACTCCACTGTGCGTGGGTTTGGGAGTCAAATCTATTGGCGCCCTTGTCGCTTGCAGCTGTTGAGCACTCCATTCAGATGCATCGTCATTCAATTGGACATCTGGCATAGGTTTGGGAGTCATACCTATCGGCATCCTTCCTGCTTGCGGTTGTTGATCATTCAGCTCGAATACATTGTCATTCATGTATCCGGCTTGTGAAGGTGATGCTTCCATATTGGGGAAAACGGGAGTGTGGTAGGAACCATCCTGGTTTAGAACAGGGAGAACTGGATAAACTCCTTGTTTAGGCCTTCCAGGTGTACCAAGATGGCTGCCGGACGGAAGTGCACCAGGCTGGGCAGGAAGTGACAACACAGGTGTAGCAAGATGGCTGCTAGCAGGAAGTGTACTGGGCAGGGCAGGAAGTGACAACACAGGTATAGCAAGATGGCTGCTGGCAGGAAGTGTACTGGGCAGGGCTGGGGTGGTGGGCATAAAGTAGGCGTTAGATGAAGGGCAGGGCTGTCCTTCCCCTCCTCCACCCCACATTCCAACATAGGGAGGTGGTTTTAGCACACTTCCATTTACAATTTTGTGATACAAATACATTATACAATTGCCATTTTCTTGAATTTCTTCCAACTATCCTTCTTTATGCAACACTTTTCCAGTCCTGTTCCAAACTTCTGTCACGTTCAGCAAACCTTTATCACATAACATTCCTCTCTGTTCCTACAATGATTTATGCCAGTCCTAACCTTCAGCTTACAAACTTTCGCTACTTTAGATAACTTTTTAACTGCTTCACTTCTTTCTTTCCTCTTTACAATATCACATACTAATCCTTTCTGTGGCTTGACTATCTTCTGACCCATCTTCCCCCCTCTCTCTGGGTCACCCAACTTCTCACTCTGTTCTGTTCTTTCACCGTAGTCTCAGCTAACGGTTTCAGAGGCAGCGTGGGCAACTATTAGATTAATATCCATATTCCGCTGCTTTCTGTCTTATCTCAGAACAAACAGTGATTCACAAATACACTCAGAACAGGACATTACACCTGCCGCCCCTCGCTCCGTGAAGCTTCAGCAGCTGAACTAAACCCTCAGGGGTCTCACACCGTCAACCCCGAGTCACCGTCCGTAGACGCTTGTTGCAAGTTTCCGTCTCTTCAGGGGCCCACAGCTCACCTGGCCGAACACCCAATTGCAACATATTGCAAGGTTCCGTCTTCCAGGGGCCCACAGCTCACCTGGTCAGGACACTCATTGCAACTTATCTATCAGTCTACTGAGTTATCACAGTCGCACAGGACGACAGACATTGAACAAATACACAGTCAGCAGAGATCCAATGGCAGGTTCGTTAAACAGCCCCAGGCGAGGAATAAAAATTACCTGCCTCTAGATGACCTCCGGAAGCCAACAAGACTGGCTGCTAGGACTGGACAGAAACAAATCATACAGTGGTAAGTATAAAAAGTACCTACCGTACTCTCAGGGGTGCGCAAATCCCTTTTGGTTTGTCTCGGCCAGCCACTCAGTCCCTCACGCGGCCTTCCATCGATCAGAACCTGGGGCCCCTCGTTGGGCAGCCAGCTAAAAAGGTTGTGAGAACCACAATCGGGCTCAGGGTAGGATTTCTGCTGCTGTTCCTAATTTTGAGATATGGATTGCGTGCACGCCGGAAAATAATTACACGGACAACTGTCCAGTACAACCACTTTCACATCATCTCATCTCTGTTTATTGCAGGGCGGTGCTTAACCTTTTATACATAGAGAACAATAGAGTACATGTCACTATTACGTATATACAGTCACATTCTAAAAGGCACATTTTGCTTGGTTGAAATATAGGAGAAATGTAGAAACTTGATGCTTGCTTCTCATCCCGTTATCTTTTCACTCCCCTCACATTCCCAAAGTCTAAGTGAAATCATCTCAGTGCGAAGGGAGGGGTTGAGAGCATCGCTCTGAGCAAAACAAGTTAAGGAGGACTGCAAAGCCCAGCAGACAAAATATATATATATACGCACAACACATATATTTAGAAATATAAAAAAGTATAAAAGTAAATATGTATAAAATGTAAATTTTAAACAGGAAACAGAATAGGCATTTTACCAAATCCATCACAGTATAGCGATTGCGGTGTTTGTATAGGGATTGCAGTGCTCGTACAGTGATTGCAGTGTTAGTATAGGGATTGCAGTGTTTGTATAGGGATTGTAATGCTCGTATAGGGATTGCAGTGTTCGTATAGGGATTGCAGTGTTTGTATAGGGATTGCAGTGCTCGTATAGGGATTGTAATGCTCGTACAGGGATTGCAGTGTTTGTATAGGGATTGCAGTGTTCGTATAGGGATTGTAGTGCTCGTACAGGGATTGCAGTGTTTGTATAGGGATTGCAGTGCTTGTATAGGGATTGCAGTGCTCGTACAGGGATTGCAGTGTTCGTATAGGGATTGCAGTGCTCATATAGGGGTTGCAGTGCTTGTATAGGGATTGCAGTGTTCGTATAGGGATTGCAGTGCTCGTATAGGGATTGCAGTGTTCGTATAGGGATTGCAGTGTTCGTATAGGGATTGCAGTGCTCATACAGGGATTGCAGTGTTTGTATAGGGATTGCAATGCTCGTATAGGGATTGTAGTGCTCGTACAGGGATTGCAGTGTTCGTACAGGGATTGCAGTGCTCGTATAGGGATTGCAGTGTTCATATAGGGATTGCAGTGTTTGTACAGGGACTGCAGTGCTCGTACATGGATTGCAGTGCTTGTATAGGGATTGCAGTGTTCGTATAGGGATTGCAGTGCTCGTATAGGGATTGCAGTGTTCGTATAGGGATTGCAGTGTTCGTATAGGGATTGCAGTGTTCGTACAGGGATTGCAGTGCTCATATAGGGATTGCAGTGCCCGTATAGGGATTGCAGTGCTCGTATAGGGAATGGGAATAAAGATATACATGCCACCATTTTTCCATATAGTAAGATGGCGGATTCGATTTCCTGCCCTTGATGTGGGACAGAATATAAGGAACCACCTCTCAGACATCTTGATCCCTTGTGAAAAAGTCCAGGAAGTGATGAAACATGTTGGGACACGTGACGTCTGATGCACTCACGCAAAACCGGAAGTGTGGTGGTGGCCATTTTGGAAGTGGGAACATGCGGTTCTCTATACATAGGACTACACCTGAGCTGTTCTGAATGCTGGAAGCTGATATTCTTCAATTGTAATGTAAGATATTCAATAAATATTGACTTCTGTTACTATATAGCGCTGATTGTCTCCTATCTCACCTGATGAGGAATATGGAAGAGTGCCAACAGGAACATTAGGAAGCCTGGAGAGTGCGACTATCCCCTGAAAGCCTGGGATTTATTTCCAGAGGGGAATGATCCATTGTTGCACCAGTTGGAGGAGAGCACTTTATTGTTCACTATTATTGAGTTTGTAGTGCTCACTATTAGAGATTTGGGTTCTTCTCCATCCTCACTATTTGGAGGTGATCACGTTTCATGGTTTGGACTTGGAATGGTCACTCTTCTGATTCTTGTCACGAGTGTATTTACATATTCAGAGATTGATATATTGGTAGAGGAATTGTTTTTCACATGTGAGCTCACGTTATGCAGTTGGCATGATACACGGTTCTTTCACTATTTTACATGTATGTTCAGTATAAAGGTAATACACTATCAGAAGTTTATTTTTTTGAGGTTCACAAAGAATTGTGGAATTTCCATACTGGATGATTAAAGATGATACGAGTTTGCTTTGGAATTTGGAAAGACATCTTTACAGAGACATTTTGGACATTTATTTTTTGGGAAATTTAGTTTGATATATAATTTATTGGGATTTGTATTTTATTTTACAATTTATTTTATTGTAAATTTTATTTATATATTATTTTATTGTATATTGGGATAGATTCATCTATGTTTAAAGAAGAGTTTAGTTACATGTTCATTTATGTACCGTATTGCATGACCGCGCAATTGTCAGTAAAACTAGTGCAGTAAATTGCAGTATCTCTCCCATAGTTTGTAGACGCTATAACTATCACACAAAGCAATCAATATACACTCATTGGGATTTTTGTTACCAAAAACATGGAGCAGAATACATTTTGGCCTAAATTTATAACTAACTTTGAGTTTACTATATATTTTTTATAGCCAAAAGTAAAAAAATATTGTTTTTTTTTCAAAATTTTTGGTCTTTTTTTGTTTATAGCGCAAAAAATAAAAAGTGCACAGGTCATCAAATACCTCCGAAAGAAAGCTCTATTTGTGTGAAAAAAAGGACATAAATTTCGTTTGGGTGCAGCATTGCATGACCGCGCAATTATCAGTTGAACTAGTGCAGCACTGAAAGCAAAAAGAGGCGTGGTCAGGAAGGGGGGTAAATCCTCAGGAGGGGGAGGGGTTAAACTCTCCAGTATCTTCCCAACTATAGAAGTTACACTAACAGCTCTATAATTACTTGGGAAAGATTTTGTCCCCTTTATAAATATTGGCCCCACATTGGCCTTACACCAATCCAGTGGTACTCTGCCAGTCATTAAAGAGTCCCTAACAATGAGAAACAATGGCTGTGAGATGACAGAGCTGAATTCTGTAAGGCCCCGTGGGTGTCTGCCATCCGGTCCAGGGGCTTTATTCACCTTTATTCTGTACAAATATTTCTGGATCATATCAATTGTGACCCAATGTGGATCATCTGGGGGGTGTCGGTACCACCCCCCATTATGGACAAGAGCCCCCCCATTCTCCTTTGTATACACAGAGCTGAAGAAGGGATTTCATACATTGTCCTTCTCTTTGTCCCCCCCCCCTCTAGATGGTTCTGTAAAGGGCCTCCATGCTGGGACCGGACCTTTCTACTATTCATAGATTGGAGGAATGTTTTGGGGTCGTCCTGATATCTTTCTGTCGTTTGTTTTCAGTTTTTGCCTTTATTTCCTTCTTGCATCTTCTGTTCTATTCTTTGTAATGTGTAAACGATGATCGCGTTCCTTCATTGTTATATTTAATAAAAGCTCTTTTCTTATTATCTATCGCTTTTGTAACTTTGGCCGTAAGACACATAGGTTGGATTTGTAGCCTTTTATACTTGTTGCCCATGGGAATATATTTTGCAGTGTGGTCACATACAGTCTTTTTGAAGAACTCCCATTTCTGTGTTGTGTTCATCGATGCCAATATTCCCTCCCAGTCTAAGTCTTGGAGAGCAGCTCTCAGCCTTGGAAAATTAGCTCTCTTAAAGTTGAGTGTTTTTATTTTTCCCGTATGTGCTCGCTGTTTACAGCTAAAAATAAATGAAATCATGTTATGGTCACGGCTACCCAGATGTTCTTTTATATGGACATTCGTAATAAGCTCTGCATGGTTGGAGATGACCAGGTCCAGCAGAGCATCATTCCTAGTTGCGGCCACTATGAACTGGACCATAAAATTGTCCTGTAGTAGGTTTATACATATCTGCCCTTTACCTGTTTCTGCAGTACCATTACTCCAGTCAATTTTCCGGGTAGTTACCACCCCCCATTATTATCACTGTCCCAGCCCTTTCCATCTGTGTGAGGAGCTGAGTCTCCACCTCCTCATTAACACTGGGAGGCCTATAACAAACTCCAATGATGACCTTTGTAGTACCGCCCCCCATGTGCAGTTCCACCCATAATACTTCAGCCTCATCACACTCTCCATCATCTAGGTCCTCTTTCACACTCACTCTGAGATCACTTCTCACATAGAGACAGACACCACCACCTTTCCTATTCCCCCGTCTCTCCAAAAGAGAACCTAGCCAGGAATATGAATGGCCCAGTCATGTGAAGAATGAAGCCAAGATTCAGCAATACCAATTCAATCCTAGTTCTCTTCATGCACCAAACCTTCCAACTCACCTATTGTGCTGGGCACACTTCTGGCATTGGTGAACAAACACTTTCATTCACTGACACCTTGTTCATTCACTGACACCTTGTCTATTCACCGACACCTTGTCCATTCACCGACACCTTGTTCATTCACTGACACCTTGTTCACACGATTTTGTGTATTTTTTATTTTCACACAAATGGTACCAATTCCACTGGTTGTTTGTAACATGGGAACCTTCTTATCTGCCATAGCCCTCCCCCCATCTTTCCCCATTCCACCCCCAACAAGTACTGACCCGTCTGATCTGTCTACCCCATTATAATCGAGTTCTCCCTCCCACTCCATCTTAGTTTATATACTCCTCCAGACTTTCCATAAACCCCTCCCCCAGCACAGCAGACCCCCTTACATTTAGGTGCAGGCCATCTCTAGTATATAGGCTGCACCCCAATGAGAAGTCAGCCCAGTGCTCTAGGTCAGGACTCCATTATTCTTCTTCCCCTGCTATCAATGGACAACCTGGTCCCACACTTCATCCATGTCTTTGGGAGCCTCTCATCTCCTTATGAACTGTTTCTTCCATGATGAAGATCAGCCATGGAGTATATCTGAGGTGTATATCAGGTGTGCTTCTTCCCCACATGAGAGCTGGGATGTCCAGCAACATTCATCTAGAAGACATTTCCCGCACTCAAGGCACTAATACACCTCCAGGGTTGTGTGCGACCCCTGATGTACAGGAAGACAGGACTTCAGTGAGGAACATTTCCCTCACTCAGGACAGGAATATGGCTTCTCCCCCGTGTGAGATCTCTGATGTCTGTAAAGATTGGACTTAGCTGAAAAACATTTTCCACAATCAGGACAGGAATATGGCTTCTCCCCCGTGTGAGATCTCTGATGTGTGTAAAGACTGGACTTCTCTGAAAAACGTTTCCCACACTCAGAACAGAAATATGGCATCTCTCCCGTGTGAGATCTCTGATGTGTAGAAAGATGGGACTTCCTTGAAAAACATTTCCCGCACTCAGGACAGGAATACGGCTTCTCTCCCGTGTGAGATCTCTGATGTGTGTAAAGATGGGACTTTCTTGAAAAACATTTCCAGCACTCAGGACAGGAATACGGCTTCTCCCCCGTGTGAGATCTCTGATGTGTGTAAAGATGGGACTTCCTTGAAAAACATTTCCCGCACTCTGGACAGGAATACGGCTTCTCCCCCGTGTGAGATCTCTGATGTGTGTAAAGACTGGACTTCACTGAAAAACATTTTCCACACTCAGGACAGGAATACGGCTTCTCCCCCGTGTGAGATCTTATATGCAAATTAAGATGAGATTTATAATAGAACCACTGTCCGCACTCAGTACAGGAGAAGCTCTTCCCTGTTGGAAGGCCTGCCCGGTCCCGCACAGTCTGAGGTTCCTCAGGATACAAGGAATCCGATGGTCCATCTACACTGGGTGGTGCCGGATGGACATTGGAGGGAGCCGGGGTTTCTCCTGGACTATACTGTGTTATGTCTTCATCTTCTACTTTCCAGTCTGGAGACAAAGTGAGACAATCCTCGGAGGTTTTCTTCATCTCTCGGCCATGGACTAAAATACAAAGACAAAGAGGATTACTAGACAGGAGCTGATTGGTTCCCCCAAACCAGGACTCCGCCCACATCAGGCAGCTTGGTCTCTGAGGAGCTTACAATTCCACCCTCAAGGGAACTAGGAAATGGCTCCTCTGATCTCCTACCAGGTAATTTCTTTATTCATGGTCCTTAGTCAGAGAGTGAGGAAACAACCAGAACTGTCTTTTATAGGAGGGACAGTGATGAGGGGATTATAGGACGAGGGTCCCCACCCCCTCTATCACTCATCGCCATCTTCCCAACACAAGAAGTACTGCACTTCCTTATTTAGTCCATGATTTAGTCATGAAGAACAGCGGGGCTGAGCCCCACCAGAGGTCAGAGAGTGAGGATGGGGGGAGAACAACCAAGATGAAGACTGGACTGATCCTGAAGACCACCATCATTGGGTTATTGACTCCTCCCTCATTATCACTTTCTGTTTAAGGGTCCAAAGTTGGAGGATGTGCTCCAATCACATCATCCGATATAAAATGTCCAGCTGGGAGGAAATGGGTGTAACAAAAGAGAATCCATATTATGCGTATATATAGCAGTGGGGGGAGGGGGGAGAGCAGATGTCAGGAGGATTTAATGTGCAACATAGAGTAAGGGTCAGGACTCATAATATTGGTATTCAGCAAACCATAGAAGTTTAAATGTCGACTGTAGACAAGTTGCAGAGGTCCCACACCGCTGCCTCCCATCTCCTGAGACTGCACTCAGTGACTTGTAACTCTGGGACGATTGTTCTGACAGAGATCTTACTAGACCCAGACATGGAGTAAAAGACTCAAAGCACACACCCCAGGTGCCTAGGTCTAGTAACACTTATGGTCAAATGAACATTTTGCTGCCAGCTGAACCCCAGAACCTCCATAAATCCAGTCTAGAGACATAAATTGTGTCTGCAGCACAGAGAAGGAAGATTATCCGAGAGAAATCCAGGAATACAGGACGGGGAACACAGCTCAGGAAAGTGACCAGGGGATTACAGGCTGATATCACCCAGTCCCCGCCCTACTCTGGACCAATCAGTGAGCAGTATGGGTGGAGGAATGGATTTAGTGTTCATGACCCACCTGTGCTGATCTCTGTAGGAGTGTCCTCCTCTATAAATGTCCCCGTTATTCCATCCTCCTCCATAGACTGCTGATCATCCCTCACATACGCCTCTTCTTCTTCTGCTTTCACCTCAAATTCTATATCGATTGGATCTCCACTCTAAATCAAGAAAATGAGAGAAAATATCATCTGTAAAATGTAAGGTCACATAAAAAATCTACACATTGTCTCCACAAGTCCATGTTCTAGATGCTCCATCCCACCAACCTTGCAATAGTGAGGGATGGTGTGACTTTCCTGTGTGGAATCCTGGGAATACAGAGGAAATGTGTACTGCTTGGTAAAGAGTGGGTGGCCGCTGGCATACTTAACAACCAGCAAACAACATCGTTGTTAGGGAGCGAGCGGCTGCCGCGTCCTAAGCAACCGATAAATCTAAAAAAAAGAATTACCGGTAACAAAATATTAAAAAAATTGTGTGGGGTTCCCCCTCGGGTCTGGTATGGATTTTGAGGGGGACCCCTTGCCATAATAAAAGAAATACATACCAGACTCCTATCTGAGCATGCAGCCCAGCAGGTCAGGAAAGGGGGGGACGAGCAAGCAACCCCGCCTCCTGAAACATACCAGGCCACGTGCCCTTCCCAATGGTGTGGGGGGGCTTTGCTCCCTCAGATCACCTTGTCCATGCTGATGGGGACAAGGGACTCTTTCCTACAACCCAGGCTAGTGGCTGTGGGGGTTTGCAGGCAGAGGACTTACAAAATTTAACAAGGGGACCCTGAAATCCCTCACCCCATGTGAATGAGTATGGGGTACATGGTACCCCTAATTATTCACCCCAACAAAGTACTCTGTCAAAAAGACAGCAGGCAGTTTTTGACAAGTCCTTTATTAAAAAAGAAAAAATAAAGCAAAATGTCCCCCCGGTGTAGATCCATCATCAATCACGATGCTCGCTGTCACCGCTGACTCGGAAAGAAAAGCTCCGCTCCCAATGAAGACTCCCCTCTGTCTGACAGCTCTGCTGCCTCCTGCCACTAAATATACTAAGGGACGGTGCCACTCGGTGATGTCACTGAACGGGGCATGATGTATTGGTGATGTCACTGACCGGGGCATGTTGTATTGGTGACATCACTGACCGGGGCATGTTGTATTGGTGACATCACTGACCAGGGCATGTTGTATTGGTGACATCACTGACCGGGGCATGTTGTATTGGTGATGTCACTGACTGGGGCATGTTGTATTGGTGACGTCACTGACCGGGGCATGTTGTATTGGTGACGTCACTGACCGGGGCATGATGTATTGGTGATGTCACAAGAGGGCAAGGCCACCCAGTGATGTCACAGGGTGGTAGCTTTCCTTAGTTTATTTAGAAGTAGGAGGCGGCGGAGCTGTCAGATGATAGGAGTGGAGCTTTGTTTTTTCTTTGAGTCAGCGATGACAGCGATTATTGTGATTGGATCATCGATGGATCTACATCAGGGGGATGTTTGTCTTTATTTTTTTGTCAAAAATGTCTTCCAGTTTTTTTTACACTTTTTTTGGTGAATGAATAGGGGTACTATGTACTCTATACTCATTCACATAGTGGGGGGCCGGGATCTGGGGGCCCCCTTGTTAAAGGTGGCTTCCAGATTCCAATAAGCCCCCCACCCACTGCCCAGGGTTGTGGGGAAGGGACCCTTGTCCCCATCGACATGGAGATAAGGTGCTTTTGGGGTGGCAGAGTGCCCCTGACCTGAAGCACCCACCACATGTTGAGGGTATGTGGCCTGGTATGGTTCAGGAGGAAGGTGGGCACTCACTAAGGGTCTGGTATTGATTTTGGAGTGGACCCCACACCTTTATTTTTATTATTTTGGCATCGGGGTTCCCCTCAAAATCCAGACCTGTCACAGCTGTCAGCGGGGAACATGGCGGCCGTCCGCTCCTTGTTTACTGGTTGTTGGGGACACTGGTGGCTGCCCTCTCCTTAACAACAAGCTATTTACAAGTGTTGCTAAGGACACCAGTGGTAAATTACCCGCAGGCTTCACTACTAAAAAACAGCATGCAGCATCTTACTACATACTGGGATACGGGAAGATACCGCTTTGTGATTGGAGCCCATAGTCTCTACAAGTCCATGTTCTAGATTCTCCATCCCACCAACCTTGTAATAGTGAGGGATGGTGTGACCTTCCTGTGTGGAATCCTGGGAATACAGAGGACGGGGACATCTCTCCGGTGGGTTCCTGGTATTAGGTGTCTCCATCATATCCTTGTGTCCTTCTGAAAACTCCTCCATCACTCCATACTCCTCATCCTCCTCTTTATACTCTTCTTTAACATCAATATTATCATCCCCGAGGATTCCACTCTGAAAGATATAATAAAACATTCATTGTAACAAACATGCTGTGTATAAATCACAACTACCAATAATTGTCATCATCTACCTGATGATGGTGAGGGATGGTGTGACCTTCCTGTGTGGAATCCCGGGAATACAGAGGACGGGGACATCTCTCTGGTGGGTTCCCATGACTGGATCCATCTGTAGGAAACACACACACTGACTGAATCCATTGTTTCTATGTGTTTATCAGATGATGGGGGATCTAGGTGGATCCTCCGTACTGCTCTCTCCTTTACAATAAAGTCTCCTCTTACCCGGTGATGTGAGGGGCGGCTGATTGTCCATCATGACGTCCTTGTAGAGATCCTTGTGTCCTTCTAAATACTCCCACTCCTCCATGGAGAAATAGACAGTGACACCCTGACACCTTATAGGAACCTGACACACACAATGATACAGTCACCATCCAGACACATCCCTTGTCTGTTACTGGAGAATGTCCCAGAATTCCCGGCACCGCTCACCTCTCCTGTCAGCAGCTCAGTGATCTCTCTGGTGACTTCTAGAATCTTCTTCTTCTTTCTCTCTTCTATCAGGGAGGGAGGTGGAGGCAATGTGATGTCATATGATCTCCAGACTTCACAGGAGGAAAACTCTACATCTGAACACAAATAGTCACATCAAATGATATTCCCAGAATCCTCCTCACCTCTCCATTCAGGTCTCCATTTTATTAAAGCCCCACTTCAGGCTGAGGTATAATTCCCCCCCACAGGACCCCCACACTACGCAGGGTATAGGCTTGTTGCAGCATTCTGATGTCATTACATACAACGCAGGACCAACAGTCCCACTTTACATGTGAGGATACCAAGGGGCCCCCACATCCTAAGAACAGCAGAAAAATGCCAGATGGAGGGACATTGGGGGGGGGGAGCTGTGAGGTCAGTGTGATGTCATAGGATTCTCTGACTCTGGATGGAGGGACATTAGGAGGAGGAGCTGTGAGGTCAGTGCGATGTCATAGGATTCTCTGACTCTGGATGGAGGGACATTGGGAGGAGGAGCTGTGAGGTCAGTGTGATGTCATAGGATTCTCTGACTCTGGATGGAGGGACTTTGGGAGGAGGAGCTGTGAGGTCAGTGTGATGTCATAGGATTCTCTGACTCTGGATGGAGGGACATTGGGGGGAGGAGCTGTGAGGTCGGTGTGATGTCATAGAATTCTCTGACTCTGGATGGAGGGACATTGGGAGGAGGAGCTGTGAGGTCGGTGTGATGTCATAGGACATATAGACTATGGATGGAGGGACATTTGGATGGGGAGATTTGAGGGGTCCTCTATATGAGGCTCCAATGCAAACCAAATCCTTGTTCCTGGGTGCGTCCTACCTCTCCTAAACTGAAGAGTGAACTTTGACCTTTACCATCCAGAAATCTGTCCGGAATCTGTGGAAGTAAGCTGTCATGTGATCAGGTGACGTGCGGAGGAACGGAGTGTAAATAGCAGACAATTGTCTCCAGAGCCCCTAATGGTGGGGATGGATTTGGCGGCGTGCTGGTGCCAAGTTTCCTCCCCCCAGGGTCACTGCAGGTGTGGAGAAAAGCTGTGTAAGAGGATATGGAGGAGAGATGAGGAGGAGATCCAGGAATCAGGAGAAAGGTCAGGGCAAGCAACAGACGAGCGCATCCAAGAGACCAAGCCGGGGTCACTACACAGAAAATCAATCCAAGGAAACAACAGGCAGGACGAGGAATAGCAAGAAGGAGCTGAGAGACAAATGAGAATATTGCTCAGCCAATGGGAGATGATCTCAGCATGACTTCCATCATGAAGGAGATGAGGGGGAGGGGAGGAAGTCACTGAAGGTGACCATAGATCCATGGAAATTCAGCTGGTTCAGCAGGGATCGCTCACATTTCCATCCATGTGTGGCCACTGCCGGATAAAAGCCACTCCCCCAGCGGCTGCAGCCAATAGCTTCAGTGCTGATCCGTGTATTCTGAGAGCGGAGGAGTCCCCCCATTGTCAGAATACAAGAGTGCAGCGGGGAGGATTCCCCCATCCACCTCCAATGTGTGGATGGGGGAATCGCTTCAGTTTTTATGGTCATCCTGCTGGCTGAACGATAAAACTGAACCATGTAGGCCAGCTTTGGGAGCAAATATATTATCATCAACTCCTCCCCCTGAAGGGGTTCATCTACGTATTACCTCCTCTGCTGCCAGATCCAGGAATGTGGACTCTCTGCTTCCTCATCCATGGCACTTCCTGTCTGTACCTGACATCACTTCCTGTCTTCCATAGAGACTTCCTGTCTGGGTAGAAGTGAGAACGGCAGTCAGTGGCGGAGTCTACGAGGGAGACTGACAGAACCCGCAGCTGAGTGAGCGAGGAGGATCCGGTTCCTTTACCATCGGAGATGAAGAGAGTGTGAAGGATGAGAAGAGGCGGCACAGTGGCTTAGTGGTTAGCACATCTGCCTTGCAGTAAATGGGTTATGGGTTCAATTCCCAACCATGGTGCCTCCTGCATGGAGTTTGCATGTTCTCCCTGTGCTTCTGTGGGTTTCCTCCCACACTCTAAAGACATGCTGGTAGATTAATTGGCTCTTGTCTAAATTCTCCTAGTTTCAATGTGTATGTACAAATATATGTTAGGGACCTTAGATTGTACACCCCTTGAGGGTTAGGGACTGATGTAAATGTACAATATACTGTATATGTAAAGTGCTGCATAAATTGATGGCGCTATATAAGTACCAAAAAATAAATAAATAAGGATGTTTCTGACTCTGGGAGCTATTGGTGTGGTGAGGGAGAAGCACTACTAGGGGGCGCCCTCACCATCCCGTGTGGAAGAAGGTGTGGCTACACTACAGCTGACACAGTTTGGAGGGCGGAGCACTTTCACACCTTATCAACTTTTCACTGATTGGTGGATTTTTGGAGTAAAATAAGTGGATTGAAGTAGATGCAAAGTGGAAGCGGTGGACTTGCAGAGAACACTATACTGAGCACACAATATTGTCTGTCTCCATGGATTTGCACAGGATTTGAGATGATTTCCTATAGCAGCAAATCTGATGAGATGAATGAAGTGGGTGTAAAGTGGAAGCAGTGGATCTGCAGGGAGCAGCATCTTGAGCACAAAGCACTTTATGTTGTGGATGGATTTGCACACGGTTCAGTTTCCTTCATTTATTGATAAACCCCATAAGAGCAATGAAGTGGTTGTAAAGTGGAAGCAGTGGATGTGCAGAGAATAGGATTTGGAGCCCCGAGCTCTTTATCTCTGAATGTCTCCACATATTTGTAGTGTATTTGTGATGATTTCTGTGCACACACAATAGGACAGCGCTGTGACACATAATGCTCTTCTAGATGACAGGGAATCCTTCCCTTTGTTACAGCAGCAGTCCGCTAGAAGGTTTTTGTAGGTTTGGAGTTGTTACACATAGCGCGGGTTTTATCCATTTATAGTGATGACATCATTGCCCAAATCTGGGGGTCACCAGCCATTTCCACCCTTTACTCCCAGCTGGGGGGCTTTGTATCCATATACCAGATGTTCTACAGGACTAAATCTGCAATCAATGTTACTGCAAAATCAAAGGGGCCAAAACCCCTCCCCCGAGCAGTCATATATTTCTGTCCCCCTTGGTGGGAGTGGAGGTGACCCCTCTATAAGGATCTACAGTCCATACACACCCAGCACAAGGCCGGGGTCACACTACCAGACACTTCTCGGGGCTGCAGTTCCTCTGAGCTCCACAAGGTGGGGATCTCACTTCTACCCAGACAGGAAGTCTCTATGGAAGACAGGAAGTGATGTCAGGTACAGACAGGAAGCAGAGAGGAGACATTGCTGGAAGTGGCAGCAGAGGAGGTAATAAGATGTTATGTTCTATTTACACCCAGTAACCTCTGTCATGTCCATCCTCTTCCTCCATGGTCACGTCCGTCCTCTTCCTCCATGGTCACGTCCGTCCTCTTCCTCCATAGTCCTGTCCATAGGATGTCTGTTTCTGCAGCATTGACTAAAAGGTAGTCAGGGGTCAGTGCTATACATCTTCAGGAGACACTCCAATACCTCCCATGACACAGGCTCTGGCAGTGCCCGGTGCTGGAATTCAGAGCCCCAGGAACCCACCACCACTCTGTACAATGTCCTGGATTCCAGACAATACTTGGCAACTAAGAGAACCCCCTACTGTCCTCCTACTCACACTGGGCTGTCATTGGAGGGAAGAAAACAGACTCCTCCCCCACAGTTCTCTACTCCACCAGCACCATCCTCCTGCTATCCAATGCAATCTCTTACTGAAGAGAGTGACAGTGACATCACTCCTGTCAGTCAGCAGGCTGCTGGTGATTGGAGCCTTGCAGCCGGAGGTCTGGCAATTATCCTGATTATCCAGCAACTCCAGCCAATAGCCAGAAAGTTCCCCTTCCTGGACCTCATGATGAGCCGACATTGACCTCACAGCACTGCCTCAGAGCAAACAAGTCATAGGAAGGATCAGATTTATCATTCCTTGTCTGCAGATCTAATACTCATCAAAACCAGTTCAGAGACCAAACAAACCCAACAGAGAAAAGGGGATTTCTGATCTGACAGGACAAGAGGGTCCCGGGACCTCAAATATGCATCAAACACTAAACAGTCCAAACTAAATGTGTTTCCAGGAGGACAGAAGTCCTGAACTGGTTCCCACCCGGCCTATTGTACAATGACGGCGGACAGGACCTCTCTCCTTCTGGAAGGAGGTTGTATGATGTCCTCCCACTCTTGCTGTGCAGGTGGAGGGGGACGCAGCATGGTGATTGGTGGGGAGCTGTGTCCCTCGAGCTGAACGCATCCCTGATCAGGGAAAAGATCCAATGATGTTGTCTCTTTACCATGTGATCAGCTGTATCCAATCACAGCTGATCACATGTAAACCAAAGCCGGTTATTGGGATTTCCTGTCCTCAGCGCTGTCACTGTCTGAGGAAGGGAAAGGAAACCGATAACCGGCTTTCCTGTGACAGGGGACATTTACTGTGATTATTAGTGCCCACCAGTGCAGCCCCATCAGTGCAGCATATCAGTGCCCATTAGTGTATCCATATCAGTGCAGCCCCATCTGTGCAGCATATCAGTGCCCATCAGTGCAGCCCCATCAGTGCAGCATCTCAGTGCCCATTAGTGTATCCATATCAGTGCAGCCCCATCAGTGCAGCATCTCAGTGCCCATTAGTGTATCCATATCAGTGCCCATTAGTGTATCCATATCAGTGCAGCCCCATCAGTGCAGCATATCAGTGCCCATTAGTGCAGCCCCATCAGTGCCACCTATCAGAGCAGCATATCAGTGTCTGTTCATCAATGCAGCTTTTTCAGTGTCATTCAGTGAAGGAGAAAAATAGCTTTTTTTGCTAAATTTTATAACAAACAAAGAAAAATTTTTTTTTCTTCAAAATATTTGGTCTTTTTTCATTTGTTTAGCAATAAATGACCCCCCCTCAGTGATGAATTAATACTGCACCACCAAAATAAAGCTCTATCTGTCTAAAAAATGATAAAAATGTCATTTGGGTTCAGTGTTGCATGACCACGCAAGGCCACGGGAGGACACGGAGGTGACACCGGGTTAGGACAGGAAGGGGAAGTGGGCTCGGAGATATGGAGACACACAGTATAAATAAGACCATCTACCACCAGCAGCCAATCCTCTTACAGCCCCCTAGAGGAGGGGAAATGCGTCAGTGATGGCTGCGGTGATGTAATTCCCGAATGGTGGGACTCATGTGGATGGGACACTTTCGGTCGGACATTTTGCTTGTATATTATATACAAATGTGAGGTATATGGTTTGCTGTAAAGGAAGTTTGTAATAAATGGAATGACACCATGTGGGTGATTGTTGTTATCTCCTCCCTGCATACATCATGAGATGAACCATCAGTTGTATGATATATTGGGGGGGGGAATTGTACACAATCATCCAGGAGGACTACAAGCTCCAGACTAACCAGGACCATGACACAGCACATAGGACTCCTATTCCAGTGTAAGAGTCCACATCCTGTGGTGGGGGAGGGGGAGCACTGGAGGGGAGCACTGGAGGGGTAGTACTGGAGGGGAGCACTGGAGGAGGAGCACTGGAGGGGAGCACTGAGGGGGAGTACCGGAGGGGAGCACTGGAGGGTGGGCACTGGAGGGGGAGTACTGGAGAGGAGCACTGGAGGGGGAGCACTGGAGGGGGAGTACTGGAGAGGAGCACTGGAGGGGGAGCACTGGAGGGGAGCACTGGAGGAGGAGCACTGGAGGGGAGCACTGAGGGGGAGTACCGGAGGGGAGCACTGGAGGGTGCGCACTGGAGGGGGAGCACTGGAGGGGGAGTACTGGAGAGGAGCACTGGAGGGGGGCACTGGAGGGGGAGTACTGGAGAGGAGCACTGGAGGGGGGGGCATTGGAGGGGGAGCACTGGAGGGAGAGCACTGAGGGGGAGCACTGAGGGGGGGCACTGGAGGGGAGCACAAGATCTGCACTTTGATGAAAGGAGGAGGGAATTATATTGAATTTGGATGGATTTTCATGCAGTTGGACACGTTGGGAATGGGACACAATTTTTGCCCAGACTAGGCAGAGCCTAGAATAGTACTGTATATGACCGCACAATTGTCATCCAAACTGCGACAGCACTGACATCTGAAAAGTGTTCTGGTCAGGAAGGGGGTGGAAGTGTCCGGTATTGAGGTGGTTAGATGTCCAGCAACCCTCCTATTCCCCCCTCACATCCACATCCTATTATTGTGTGACCAATACCATCCAAATACACTCACTGGCCACCCAATCAGGTCCACCTGTTCAATTGCTGGGTAACATAAACTGCTAATCAGCCAATCACATGGCAGCAACTCAATGCATTTAGGCATCTAGACGTGGTGAAGACAACTTGCTGAAGTTCAAACTGAGTATCAGAATGGGAAAGAAAGGGGATTAAAGAGACTTTGAATGTGGTGTGGTTGTTGGTGTCAGGCAAGCTGGTCTGGGTATTTCAAAAACTGCGGATCTACTGGGATTTTCCCGCACAACCATCTCTGGGGTTTACAGAGAACGGTCCGAAAAAGGGAAAATATCCAGTGAGCGGCAGTTGTGTGGAGGAAAATGCCTTGTTGATGTCAGAGGAGAATGGGCAGACTGGTTGCTGCGACATTCAGATGGTAGGGTCAGAATTTGGCATAAACAACATGAAAGCATGGATCCATCCTGCCTTGTATCAACGGTTCAGGCTGGTGGTGTCATGGTGGGGGGGAGATTTTCTTGGCACTAGCAAGGTGGACCTAATAAAGTGGCCGGTGAGTGTAATTCTTACTTTCATTTCCCAAAGTTATCCGTCTACAAGGAGACCTGTATAGATCACATGATGGCACCAATGAGGATGGAGGAGGACCGGAGTCACATGACTGAGAAGATACTAAACCTCACCCTGGAGATCATCTACCTGCTGACCGGAGAGGTGAGGAGGATTCTGGGAGGTCACATGACATCACTCTCATCTCTATTAATAAAACACAGACCTGACCGGAGAGGTGAGGAGGATTCTGGGAGGTCACATGACATCACACAGACCTGACCGGAGAGGTGAGGAGGATTCTGGGAATCTAACATGATATTCCTATTGGTTCCACAATACAGAGATTTCCTCTTCTGAAGTCAGGTGATCATATGACCATCACAGTGCCTCCATGTGACTCCCTAAACCCTGAGAGACACAACATGCAGAAGATTCTAGCAGTCACCAAGAAGATGATGGAGCTGCTGACAGGAGAGGTGAGCGGTGCCGGGAATTCTGGGACATTCTCCAGTAACAGACAAGGGATGTGTCTGGATGGTGACTGTATCATTGTGTGTGTCAGGTTCCTATAAGGTGTCAGGGTGTCACTGTCTATTTCTCCATGGAGGAGTGGGAGTATTTAGAAGGACACAAGGATCTCTACAAGGACGTCATGATGGACAATCAGCCGCCCCTCACATCACCGGGTAAGAGGAGACTTTATTGTAAAGGAGAGAGCAGTACGGAGGATCCACCTAGATCCCCCATCATCTGATAAACACATAGAAACAATGGATTCAGTCAGTGTGTGTGTTTCCTACAGATGGATCCAGTCATGGGAACCCACCAGAGAGATGTCCCCGTCCTCTGTATTCCCGGGATTCCACACAGGAAGGTCACACCATCCCTCACCATCATCAGGTAGATGATGACAATTATTGGTAGTTGTGATTTATACACAGCATGTTTGTTACAATGAATGTTTTATTATATCTTTCAGAGTGGAATCCTCGGGGATGATAATATTGATGTTAAAGAAGAGTATAAAGAGGAGGATGAGGAGTATGGAGTGATGGAGGAGTTTTCAGAAGGACACAAGGATATGATGGAGCCACCTAATACCAGGAACCCACCAGAGAGATGTCCCCGTCCTCTGTATTCCCGGGGTTCCACACAGGAAGGTCACACCATCCCTCACCATCATCAGGTAGATGAGGAGCAATCACTGATAGTATCATTAGGATCTGTACGTTAGAATAAAATGTACAAAGCGAGTGCTATCCAGTCAGCAGCTAAGCACTGAAGGTAACCAACATAAACCTTACAATAGAATAAATAAAATAGTGCAGCGCTAAAATAATGATTCAGATGAAAGGGAGGTAAAAATAAACAATAAATAATAAAATTTTATGTAAATAAACAATATATGTGAACGCACTTAAAAAATTCAAATGGAGACTAGTTATCAGATTAGCACAAAGGTAACTAGATAAAACCTTTAAATGAACATAAAGTATATAAGTGCAGAGCTCACACTAAATAAATAAATATGACATATAGTTCTTATCAGTGACTGAAAATATACAATTATAAATATATGGGGCAAATAATTTGTGTCAGTGACTAGATAGTGCCCATATAGTCCCAAAAGCTTCAATTGGTGCTTGTGTTCGTGGAAACAGAAGAAATGCGCACTCACCAGATGCGCAATATTAGTGCGTGTTATATCTTATATCCTGGTGTCATCAAGGTAGTCATCTGAGCCAGTTGTGGAAAAAGGCTTCCTCTCAAGGTGGATGGGTCCTCGGACTTTAAATGTTTATGATCCAGGGGTGTCCAGAGTTCCCCTTAAGGGATAGGTGGGTGCAGCTCACAAGGGTTAACTGGAGGCTCCCTCTCTGGAGGTAATGAACTGGTACTGGGTGTCGCCCCCGAATAAAGATGGCCACCGGAGCTCCATGATGCTCCGATGGTGTGACATCATGGTGTGACTTGGCTCCTCCTTACACGTTACGTGCGCACGCACATCATCAGACGAAGATACCATTGGCGCCATGACGTGACATAAATAGGCAGAATGGCGCATGCGTATCAAGCCGGCACCATTTTGCTGAAGCCTAAAGAGATTGCTTACTCTCGTGCGCTGATGCGCCATTTTACTAGAGGTTTTTTTATATAGATAAAAAGATTATGTACATTTGTTCGCTTATGCGGTATATTACCTTAAATTCTAAATATCAAAAGAGTATAATATAATAAAAACTCCTAATATATTGAAATATATTGGTGATGCAGGTGTGGTAATGCTTTATATGATTAGATAAACCATTTCAGATGTCAAAAGTATAGCACTTATATGAGTGTTGGAAGTGATTGCTCTACATTAAATATTATTGATCAACTGTTGTATATTAATATCAATAAAGGATATTAATATTTAATAAGTAAAAGAAGAAAAAAAAATTGTATAAGAATATCAGCAAAATCATAATAAAAAAATAATAAAGTCAAATAATGATACCATTAAAACACCTATTGTATTCAAATAATAAAATAAGTAAAATATATACTGGTGTCCATTATAGTAAAATTATAAATAATTATATAAAAAAAAAAATTTTAGAACAAAAAATGGACATCAGAAGGATTTGGCAAAAGATCCGATGAGTGTTAACGAATGTACTAAGACTGAAATCACATATGATATGAATATAACCGTATTGTAAGAAAAATACACAAGAATTAAAATATTTATGCTAAAAGTACACATTAAAGAATGTTCAAATGAAATTAACTATTATCGATAAAACAATTAACATCTAACTCAATATTGAGTCCTGCCGGGTGCAGGGTACCTAACTCGTAAATTTGTTTGGTCTCCAGTTGGGATACTGCCCGAGTCTTATATGTCCCTCTCCAGTGCGGGATGATAGTATCTATCCCTATAAACATAAGTGAGGAGGGATCTCTCTTCTGATATCACCTATAATGTAAGGAGAGGGAATGCTCCTTATATCCTTTTTTAATATTATAAATGTGCTCCGGAGACGGTCCCTCAACCTTCTCGTGGTACGACCCACATACTGTTTGGAGCATTCTAATAGACTACATATTTTCTATTACAGCAGATTAATTTGTCTATATTATATGTCTTATTAGTTTGATTAGAAAGATATCTGGTTATTATTTTCTTTCTAGTATCATTAGGATCTGTACATTATCTGCATTGTTACCATTGATGGCATTTTTATTATATATTCAGAGTGGAAACCTGAGAGATCCTAAAGTTGAGGTTAAAGAAGAGAAAAAAGAGGAGGAGGATGAGGATGGGGGGATGGAGGAGTCAGAGATTCTAAAGGAACACAAAGATCTGTACCAGGACACCATGGTGGAGTCATCCAGCTACAGGAACCCACCAGAGAGATGTCCCTGTCCTCTGTATTCCCGGGATTCCACACAGGAAGGTCACACCATCCCTCACCATCATCAGGTAGATGATGACAATTATTGGTAGTTGTGATTTATACACAGCATGTTTGTTACAATGAATGTTTTATTATATCTTTCAGAGTGGAATCCTCGGGGATGATAATATTGATGGTAAAGAAGAGTATAAAGAGGAGGATGAGGAGTATGGAGTGATGGAGGAGTTTTCAGAAGGACACAAGGATATGATGGAGCCACCTAATACCAGGAACCTACCAGAGAGATGTCCCCATCCTCTGTATTCCCGGGATTCCACACAGGAAGGTCACACCATCCCTCACCATTACAAGGTTGGTGGGATGGAGCATCTAGAACATGGACTTGTGGAGATGATGTGTGGATTTTTTATGTAATGTCACAATCATAAATCTTATATTTTACAGATGATATTTTCTCTCATTTCCTTGATTTAGAGTGGAGATCCAATCGATATAGAATTTGAGGTGAAAGCAGAAGAAGAAGAGGCGTATGTGAGGGATGATCAGCAGTCTATGGAGGAGGATGGAATAACGGGGACATTTATAGAGGAGGACACTCCTACAGAGATCAGCACAGGTGGGTCATGAACACTAAATCCATTCCTCCACCCATACTGCTCACTGATTGGTCCAGAGTAGGGCGGGGACTGGGTGATATCAGCCTGTAATCCCCTGGTCACTTTCCTGAGCTGTGTTCCCCGTCCTGTATTCCTGGATTTCTCTCGGATAATCTTCCTTCTCTGTGCTGCAGACACAATTTATGTATCTAGACTGGATTTATGGAGGTTCTGGGGTTCAGCCGGCAGAAAAATGTTCATTTCACCATAAGTGTTACTAGACCTAGGCACCTGGGGTATGAGTCTTGTATCTTTTTCCCCATGCTCGGGTCTAGTAAGATCTCTGACAGAATATTTCTCCCAGGGTTCCTTGCTCTGTGGTCTGCTGGCTGTGCCGGGTGGAGGGATATGTCTGTAGTGTCTCAGACCCAAGTCACTGAGTGCAGTCTCAGGAGATGGGAGGCAGCGGTGTGGGATCTCTGCAACTTGTCTACAGTAAACATTTAAGATTCCATTCATTAATGAATACCGATATTATGAGTCATGACCCTTCCAATGTGTTATTTAAATTGTACATTACATACTCCTGACCCCTGCACTATATACTCTATGTTGTACATTACATACTCCTGACCCCTGCACTATATACTCTATGTTGTACATTACATACTCCTGACCCCTGCACTATATACTCTATGTTGTACATTACATACTCCTGACCCCTGCACTATATACTCTATGTTGTACATTACATACTCCTGACCCCTGTACTATATACTCTATGTTGTACATTACATACTCCTGACCCCTGCACTATATACTCTGTTTTACATTACATACTCCTGACCCCTGCACTATATACTCTATGTTGTACATTACATAC
This sequence comes from Staurois parvus, assembly GCF_062004578.1. NCBI lineage: Eukaryota > Metazoa > Chordata > Amphibia > Anura > Ranidae > Staurois > Staurois parvus. The sequence continues at coordinate 56,112 of NW_028319753.1, read as the reverse complement.
TCCTGACCCCTGCACTATATACTCTATGTTGTACATTGCATAGTCCTGACCCCTGCACTATATACTCTTATGTTGTACATTACATACTCCTGACCCCTGAACTATATACTCTATGTTGTACATTGCATAGTCCTGACCCCTGCACTATATACTCTATGTTGTACATTACATACTCCTGACCCCTGCACTATATACTCTATGTTGTACATTACATACTCCTGACCCCTGCACTATATACTCTATGTTGTACATTACATACTCCTGACCCCTGCACTATATACCCTATGTTGTACATTACATACTCCTGACCCCTGCACTATATACTCTATGTTGTACATTACATACTCCTGACCCCTGCACTATATACTCTATGTTGTACATTGCATAGTCCTGACCCCTGCACTATATACTCTATGTTGTACATTACATACTCCTGACCCCTGCACTATATACTCTATGTTGTACATTACATACTCCTGACCCCTGCACTATATACTCTATGTTGTACATTACATACTCCTGACCCCTGCACTATATACTCTATGTTGTACATTACATACTCCTGACCCCTGCACTATATACTCTATGTTGTACATTACATACTCCTGACTTCTGCTCTCCCCCTCCCCCCACTGCTATATACATTGAGGAACAGAAGTATTTGAACCCCCTGCGATTTTGCAAGTTCTCCCACTTCTCCATCATGGAGGGGTCTGACATTCACATTGTAGGACATTCCCACTCTGAGAGACAGAATTTAAAAAATAAATTCAGGAAATCACATTGTATGATTTGTAAAGAATGTATTTGTCTCGCACGGCTGAACAGAAGTATTTGAACCCCTGAGAAGATCCGTGTTAATATTTGGTACAGAATCCTTTGTTTGCAATTACAGAGGTCAGACGTTTCCTGTAGTCCTTGGCCAGGTTTGCACTGCAACAGGGATTTTGGCCGACTCCTCCACACAGATCTCCTCTAGATCTGTCAGGTTTCGGGGCTGTCGCTGAGCAACACGGAGTTTCAGCTCCCTCCAAAGATGTTCTATTGGATTTAGGTGTGGAGACTGGCTAGGCCACTCCAGAACCTTGATATGCTTCTTACAGGGCCACTCCTTGGTTCTCCTGGCTGTGTGCTTCGGGTCGTTGTCATGTTGGAAGACCCAGCCATGACCCGTCTTCAATGCTCTGACTGAGGGAAGGAGGTTGTTGCTCAAAATCTCACAATAAATGGCCCCATTCATCCTCTCCTTAATACAGTGCAGTCGTCCTGTCCCCTTCGCAGAAAAGCACCCCCAAAGCATGATGTTACCACCCCCATGCTTCACAGTAGGGATGGTGTTCTTGGAATGCAACTCATCCTTTTTCCTCCAAACACGACGAGTGAAGTTTAGACCAAAAAGTTCTGCTTTGGTCTCATCTGACCACATGACTTTCTCCCATGCCTCCTCTGCATCATCCAGATGGTCATTGGCAAACTTCAGACAGGCCTGGACATGTGATGACTTGAGCAGGGGAACCTTCAGACGGGCCTGGACATGTGATGACTGGAGCAGGGGAACCTTCAGACGGGCCTGGACATGTGATGACTTGAGCAGGGGAACCTTCCGTGCAATGCATGATTTGAAACCATGACGGCGTAGTGTTCTACTGACAGTGACCTTTGAAACTGTGGTCCCTGCTCTCTTCATGTCATTGACCAGCTCCTCCCTTGTAGTTCTGGGCTGATTCCTCACCTTTCTTATCATCAGTGATACCCCACGAGGTGACATCTTGCATGGAGCCCCAGTCTGAGGGAGACTGATAGTAGTCTTTAGCCTCTTCCATTTTCTAACAATTGCTCCAACAGTTGATCTATTTTCACCAAGCTGCTTGGCAATTGCCCCGTAGCCCTTTCCAGCCTTGTGGAGGTCCACAATTTTGTCTCTGGTGTCTTTTGACAGCTCTTTGGTCTTGCCCATGGTAGTAGTTGGCATCTGGCTGACTGTGGGGTGGACAGGTGTCTTTAAAGAGCTCAGACAGGTGCTACTAAGTTAGATTAATGAGTGGAGTAGAGGTGAACTTTTTAAAGGCGCAGTAACAGGTCTTTGAGAGACAGAATTCTTGCTGTTTCTTAGGTGTTCAAATACTTCTGTTCAGCAGTGCGAGACAAATACATTCTTTACAAATCATACAATGTGATCTCCTGAATTTTTTTTTTAATTTTGTCTCAGAGTGGGAATATACCTACAATGTGAATGTCAGACCCCTCCATGATTTCTAAGTGGGAGAACTTGCAAAATCGCAGGGTGTTCAAATACTTCTGTTCCTCACTGTATACACATAATATGGATTCTCTTTTGTTCCCCCCATTTCCTACCAGCTGGACATTTTATATCGGATGATGTGATTGGAGCACAGACTTTTACATGGTGATAATAATGTGATAACACCCTCCAACTTTGGACCTTTAAACAGAAAGTGATAATGAGGGAGGAGTCAATACCCCAATGATGGTGGTCTTCAGGATCAGTCCAGTCTTCATCTTGGTTGTTCTCCCCCCATCCTCACTCTCTGACCTCTGGTGGGGCTCAGCCCCGCTGTTCTTCATGACTAAATCATGGACTAAATAAGGAAGTGCAGTACTTCTTGTGTTGGGAAGATGGCGATGAGTGATAGAGGGGGTGGGGACCCTCGTCCTATAATCCCCTCATCACTGTCCCTCCTATAAAAGACAGTTCTGGTTGTTTCCTCACTCTCTGACTAAGGTCCATGAATAAAGAAATGACCTGGTAGGAGATCAGAGGAGCCATTTCCTAGTTCCCTTGAGGGTGGAATTGTAAGCTCCTCAGAGCCCAAGCTGCCTGATGTGGGCGGAGTCCTGGTTTGGGGGAACCAATCAGCTCCCGTCTAGTAATCCTCTTTGTCTTTGTATTTTAGTCCATGGCTGGGAGATGAGGAAAACCTCCGAGGATTGTCTCACTTTGTCTCCAGACGGGAAAGTAGAAGATGAGGACTTCACACAGTATAGTCCAGGAGAAAACCCGGCTCCCTCCAATGTCCATCCGGCACCACCCAGTGTAGATGGACCATCGGATTCCTCGTATCCTGAGGAAGCTCAGACTGTGCGGGACCCGGCCAGCCTTTCAACAGAGAAGAGGTTCTCCTGTACTGAGTGTGGGAAGGGTTTCCATTATAAATACAATCTTAATACGCATAAAAGATCTCACACGGGAGAGAAGCCGTATTCCTGTCCTGAGTGCGGGAAATGTTTTGTACAAAAATTTGAACTTGTCAGACATGAAAGGTCCCACACGGGGGAAAAGCCGTATTCCTGTCTTGAATGTGGAAAATGTTTTTCAGAAAGGTCCAGTCTTTACACACATCAGAGACTGCATACGGGTGAAAAGCCATATTGCTGTTCTGAGTGCGGAAAATGTTTTTCACAGAAGTGCAATCTTTATACGCATCAGAAATCTCACACAAGGGACAAGCCGTATTCCTGTCCTGAGTGCGGGAAATGTTTTTCACTAAATGCCAATCTTTACAGACATCAGAGATGTCACACAGGAGAGAAACCTTATTCATGTCCTGAGTGCGGGGAATGCTTTTCACGGAAGTCTCATCTTGACGCACATCAGAGCTCTCACACGGGGGAAAAGCCACTTTCCTGTTCTGAGTGCGGTAAGTGTTTTGTATACAAATCAGGACTTGTTATACATCAGAGATCTCACACGGGGGAGAAGCCATATTCCTGTCCGGAGTGCGGGAAATGTTTTACAGTGAAGTCTCATCTTTCCAGACATCAGAGATCTCACACAGGGAGAAGCCACTTTCCTGTCCTGAGTGAGGGAAATGTTCCCACTGAAGTCCTGTCTTCCTGTACATCATGGATCCCACACAACCCTGGAGGTGTATTAGTGCGGGAAATGTCTTCTAGATGAATGTTGCTGGACATCCCAGCTCTCATGTGGGGAAGAAGCACACCCTGATATACACCTCAGATATACTCCATGGCTGATCTTCATCATGGAAGAAACAGTCCATAAGGAGATCAGAGGCCTCCAAAGACATGGATGAAGTGTGGGACCGGGTCGGCCATTGATGGCAGGAGAAGAATATAAATGGAGTGTGAAATGTTCTGCAATGATGGAAAACATTCCCCCGGCTCAGCAAATCTCCTAATGACATCGGTGTTTTAGCCCCATTCACAGAGAAGGAATGGACAGGAGATACAATCTCTCATACAGACAGAATGGTCATGTGACTTTATAAAGAGGAATGCCAGAAAATCACATCAATCAAATCTTCCAATGTGTTCTGTGCAATCTGCGTACACATGGGGGGAGGGGCAGACCCGGGGGCATCCAGTGAGAACACAGAGGGGGGCTGTCTTACCATGGTAGGCAGGAAGCATCATAGACCTGAGCACCAGCATGTCCACCGGCTGCCATAAACAAGGGAGCTGGCCCAGCACAGAACTCCTGGGAAGACTTACCTGACGCCACTTTCCTGCTCCACTTTCCATCCAGCCAGTGATGGTCCTGCCGCCATTTGTTTTATTATTGGTGTATACTCTGTTAAGCAGGAATCATTTCTCCTGAAGAAGTGAGCGCTGCACCACGAAACGCGTGGAGATGGATGACGCTGCTGGATCCTCCTTATGGTGCTCAGAATTCTGTCCCACGGTGATTGTTGTCCAGGAATTGTCCATTGATGGACTTTGTGAGAGATTTCATGGCCTTGTACACCTGCTGGGAGGGTTTTATGATTTCTACGCTGATTGGGAAGAAAACATTGGAAGATCTTTATTGATATGTTTTTCTGGAGTTCCTCTTTATAAAGTCCCATGAGTCCCATTGTGTCTGTATGAGAGATTTCATCTAGGGTAAGGACTGACCTACACCCCATCCATGCACACTTACCTCTTCGGATCTGCTAAGGAATGGACATGCACTTTCACCAGGTGAATGGTTCTACACATTCTTTATGAATAGACCCCCAAATGTCAGGAGACGTTTCTATAAAGACGGGAAGTATGGAGCAGAGAAATGAAGAGACCTCCCAGCAATGTTATTGTAATGTACACCAATAATAATGACTCCGCCCCCACATTCCAGACAAGGGATCTTCCTGACCAATCAGATTTCTTCCTTTACTATTTCCTGATTTTTTTTTTTTTGCAATCCTGTTGAAAGTGAAATTATAATAAAAATGTATTGAATGAAAAACAAAATGGTGTGTGTGTGTGCAATGATGACAAAGCTGTGTATCCAGAAACGGCTGGTCGGTGACACTTCCATATACAGCCCAATGAAGTGACAAGGAAGCCCTAGAACCCTTTGGAGGAACCCTGGCTGAGAAAGGCTGGACTAGGCAGTCACATATCTCTGCCCCCCTTGCAGGGTTCCCAACCCTCCGTGACTTTTATTACTGACACAACATGAAATAGAATAGAATGGATAGATAATGTGGACATTGTAGTCAATGGAAGGTGATGAAGGGACGGACAGAATCAAGCTCCTTGATAGTAGAGGCAGACCCGATCAGTCCTCATGGGGGTCACATACATGTATAATAGATCCTGGTGGTGTCATGGAGGACAATCCTCAGGTATCCTCATATGTAGATGATAGTCACTGAGATATCAGATAAAGCCACACGCTGCTATCTCACACTTGGCACAAAGACAGCCAGTAGATGGATGTAAAGAGATGACGGAACGGGGCACTTGTAGAGTCAAAGGAGGCAGCGGTCACCATTCACTTTCAGCACAGGAGAGTCCCTCAATCCTCAGTGAGGTCATATACATACATGGCAGACCCATATAGATCCCATAGGGGGTAATCCACGTAGTCATCCACGGATAATTGTGGTAATAGCAGTGTTGCCAGTATATGGATGGCGGGTTATAATGACAGGATAGATAGTGCAGTAGGCAGTGGGTGAGCATAAATATGAGACTGATAGAGCCCTGTGTGCCAGCGATAGGAACAAGGACATCAGACAGGTGGAGCTCAGCCAAGCAATTTCCATGAATGGGGACTCCCGCAGTGTATTAGTGCCTTAGTCCAAAAAACAGAGTCCGCTCACCCATCCAAGTGCCGTTTGCTAATGCATTGTCCTCCCGCTGCATAGTGGAAGTGTAGAGGCACGCCGTGTAATCATCTGTGGATGAGGAGGTCTGCAAAGAGGTCTAGTGTGTCCAGAGCAATGCGGCCAGGTGGTGAGGCTGTGTGGAGAGGCCTGCATGTCGGGGACGCGGGTGTCATGATGCTGTGACGTCAACATGTTTCATCCACTGAGTCACCTGAGCTTCTTCAGCCCACAGCAAACCGGACACACTAGACCTCTTTGCAGACCTAATCATCCACAGATGACTACACGGCATACCTCTACACTTCCACTATGCAGCGGGAAGACAATGTATTAGTAAACAGCACTTGGATGGGAAGCAGAAGGAGCCAAGAGAAGATGGAGAGCAGAAGCAGCCTAGAGAGGATGGGGAGGTGAAGAAGCCTAGAGAGGATGGGGAGGTGAAGAAGCCTAGAGAGGATGGGGAGGTGAAGAAGCCTACAAAGGACGAGGAGGAGAAGCAGCCTAGAGATGATGAGGAGGAGAAGGAGCCTAGAGAGGGAAAGGAGCCTAGAGAGGATGGGGAGGAGATGGAGCCAAGAGAGGATGGGGAGGGGAAGGAACCAAAAGAGGATAGGAAAGGAGGAGCCTAGAGAGGATGGGAGGGGAAGGAGCCTAGAGAGGATGGGAGGGGGGTATAAACCTAAAGAGAATTGGAGAGAAGGGTGGAAAAGGAAAGGAAGGAAAGTATAGAAGATGGAGAAGAAACCTAGAAAGGATCGGGAGGTGAAAGAATCCTAGAGAGGATGGGGAGGAGAAAGAAGCCTAGAGAGGATGGGGAGGAGAAGGAGCCTAACGAAGATGAGGAGTGAAAGAAGCCTAGAGAGGATGGGGATGAGAAGGAGCCTAGATAAGATGGGGAGAGAAAGGAACCTAGAAAGGATGGGAAGGGGAAGGAGCCTAGATAAGATGGGGAGGGGAAGGAGCCTAGAAATTATTGGGAGGGAATGGAGCCTAGAGAGAATGGGAGCCTAGAAAGCATGGGGAGTAATAAGAGCCTAGAGAGGATGGGGAGGGGAAGGAACCCAGAGATGATAGGGAGGGGAATGAACCTAGAGAGGATGAGGAGAAGAAGTTGCCTAGAGAAGATAGGGAGGGGAGGAAGGCTAACGAGGATGGGGAGTGGAAGGAGCCTAGAGAGGATGGGAAAGTGGAAGGAGCCTAGAGAGTATGAGGAAGGGAAGAAGCCTACAGAGGATGGGAAGGAGAAGGAGCCTAAAGAGGATGGAGAGGGGAAGAAGCCTAGACAGCATGGAGAGGGGAATGAGCCTATTGAGGATGAGGAGTGGAAGGAGTCTAGAGAGGATGGGGAGGGGCATGAACCTAGAAAGTATGAGGAGGGGATAGAGCCTAGAGAGGAGGGGAACGTAGAAACAATGGGGAGTGGAAGGAACCTAAAGTGGATGGGGAGGGAAAGGAACCTAGAGAGGATAGGGAGGGGAAGGAGCTTAAGAGAGGATGGCAAGGGCATAAAGCCTAGAGCAGATGGGAGCCTAGAAAGGTTGGGGAATGGAAGGAGGCTAGAGAGGATAAAAAAGGAGAAGGAGCCTAGAGGGTATGGGGAGTGAAAGGAACCTAGAGAAATTGTAGGCAATTGAGCCTAGAGAGTTTGGGGAGGGGAAGGAGCCTAGAAAGGATGGGGTGGGGAAGGACCATGGAGAGGATGGGAGGGGAATACATTTGAGTAAGTTTCTGGCACTACAAACTCCATGCAGTCACCTGTGCTATTCAGCACTTGCCATTGTCCTCAGTGTTCATTTTCTACAAACACCAACCCATAGGTGCCTCCCTCCCAGGAATACAGAACACATTTTCTCAGATGATCCCAGTATTGGACCCAATTAGTATGCTGGACATGAAAGTATTCTGCATCCAACCTTCTGGAAAAGACAAATATATTTCCTCCCCCCATCCCTTCACTGGGTTGTTTTACAGAAGAACTAAAGGCATTGATTTTCTGGAGAGTGGAGAGGGGTTAGACCTCCTGTTGGTTTCTATTGCTGCCTCGGCCTCCTTTAGGGAGATTCAGCCTCTCTATTTGTCCTGTTTACAATTATTACCTAAAGTAATAAAAAATCCTGAGATTTGGGGTGTCACCAGAACAGGATCAGGAAGAGAGGACTCCCTATGACACCATTGTATGTAGGGGGCGCTCTGCAACTAGATTTTACACCATCATATATAGGGGCAGCTTTCCAAATACAGTCAGATCCATAAATTCCTACACCGTTCACCTGATTTGGATGTAAATACCCTCAAATTAATGCTGACAGTCTGCAGTTAAAGCACATCTTGTTCATTTCATTTCAAATCCATTGTGGTGGTGTATAGAGCCAAAAATGTTAGAATTGTGTCCATGTCCCAATATTTATGGACCTGACTGTATATTATTACACACTGTACTGTATTCTCTCTCCGCCCTCTACATTGTAAACACCCCGGGACACCCCCCATGTGTACATCTGGAGGGCATCTTTCCAGAATCATACCAATGATATAACAAACACCCCCAGATTAATACAACACATGTACTGGTGGTCCAATCAGAACCCTCCAGGCCCCAGCAGTGCACACCCCCAGATTAATACAACACATGTACTGGTGGTCCAATCAGAACCCTCCAGGCCCCAGCAGTGCCCCCAGCCCTGAATTCTCACCAATGGAACTCTCCAGTGAAATCTCCTCTCATCAATTACTAGCCGGATTCTCTCTATTACCTCCTGTATGTACAAAACTCCCCCAAATCTCTCCCCTCCTCACCATCCACTAGAAATTGGAGGAATTGTTTCTTCTTCCTGAAATCCAGACCTAGAGAGGAATAGAAAAGATCCAACAAACCCCACAAAGTCTTTTTATAGAGATTTATTCCATCAAATCCAAACTATTCTACACATATTTATTCCATGGAATATGAAGAGATTTTTCTATCAATAATCCCATCAAATCTGCGTGTTTATTGGACTTTATTCCCAGCAATAATCAATCAGGAATCCATGCCAGCAATCATCAGATCAATAGGAATGTTTCCAATATCCAGTGATCACGGTTTGATCCTCCAACATAACCAGTGCACAGAATGATAAATCTATCCCATGAAATGGATCTTATTGATTGGTTGATGTCATTTATTGATCTATTGATTCCCTTCTATGATAGAATAGATTGATTTCTCCATGTATTGATCATCCTCTCCATATATCTCTTCACCTTGTCTAACATCATACAAATCCTGAATGCTATAAATCTCAGTCCTGTCCATGAATTGTATGTGACTCGGGTCTTTATAATACCATATACTGGACTGTTACTTCATTCCCTATTTTTATATCGTCTTCTTACACCTGTCCTGATGAAGTGACACTTTGAAGCCATGAAACGCGTTGATGGTGTATGTTACATTCACTTGTCCAGTAAACTCCGACCTTCTGAAGAAAACATTTCAGAGTTTCCTCCTTTACTATGGGCTCCTCTGCTGACCTCACCCTCATTTTTTCTTGGGGTGAAAGTTCTCCACCGGGATCCAAATCCTGCTTAGTATATGATGATCCGGAATTCCCCGATGACCATGGAGGGTGACCACCCATTGACTTCAGTGAGGAGACAGACATATTCTCCACAAGTCCTCAGATAGGTTGTCTGATCCCTGGATGGGTCCCCACAACCTCCCAGATGTGAGTACATGCACCGTACTTCTCCCCATCTTCTAGAACCATCTCCCACCTTCTGGTATCCATCACTACACTCAGTCCCATCTCTCCCATGGTCTTTTATCCTCTTTTCCCGTCTCCTGATGGTTTGGAGGATTTCTACATATTGCTCTCATGACAGGTCTACTTTAATTGTATGCAGAGGGGAGGGGGAGGAGTACACAGACTCCTCCCAGTGTTGGTTTATGAGGGGGACCTATATGGTATTCTGCCCTGCCCAATCACAATATCCCCTGAGGTGCCCCCACTGTGTGCAGGTACCCCCCAGACATGAGACTGTCCTCCAATCTGGTAATTTCCTGATAGATCAGATGACAAAGTCATATCTATGAGGGTCTCTTTCATTTCATGTCTATGGGCCCCTTATTGTACTATAACCCCTCCTCCTCCTGACCTGTACTGGGAAATATCCGGGCTGTGATTGGTGAGGACAATACTGCTGTTATCTCCAGTATTGTTCTATGGGTGGGATTTGTAGGAAGATTCTGTACAGAGGCTCCTATTCATTCACAAAACTGAAGCCCAGGAAACACCCTTTACTATGCTTCAGTGAATGACCACAGGAGTGATCAGTACTAATCACTCACTGTGTTCATTCAGGAAGGGGCTGGTAAACATGATATGCCAACCCCCCACTCTCCATCCTGAACACCACACTGATCTCCAACCCCAGCAGCAGCCAGTGTGGGGGGCAGGAGGGGAAGTCAGACAGCAGCACTGCACAGAGGGGGGCTGGGGCATCGGTAGGAGGTCCCAGCACAGGGAGGGAGTTTTAGTGATGGGGAAGTATTTGGACATTTTGATCTCCTTGTGGCTCCACTGCAGCAGCTGAAGCCAGTGGGAGGGGAGAGGAGAAGCCAGCAGGGGAGCCACAGATGGATCGGTGCTGCAGGGGAGGGGGGATCAGTGCTGTGGGGGGATCAGTACTGCAGGGGGAGGGAGGATCAGTGCTGTGGGGAGATGGGTGCTGTGAGGAGATGGGTGCTGTGGGGGGATAAGTGCTACAGGAGGAGGGGGATCAGTGCTGTGGGGGGATCAGTGCTGTGGGGGGATGGGTGCTGTGGGGGGATCAGTGCTGTGGGGGATGGGTGCTGTGGGGTGATCAGTGCTGCAGGAGGAGGGGGATCAGTGCTGTGGGGGAATCAGTGCTGTGGGGGGATAAGTGCTGCAGGAGGAGGGGGATCAGTGCTGTGGGGGGATCAGTGTTGTGGGGGGATGGGTGCTGTGGGGGGATCAGAGCTGTGCGGGATGGGTGCTGTGGGGTGATTAGTGCTGCAGGAGGAGGGGGATCAGTGCTGTGGGGGAATCAGTGCTGTGGGGGGCTGGGTGCTGTGGGGTGATCAGTGCTGCAGGGGGATGTTAGAGCTGTAGGGAGCCATCTTGGAGGACAGTCAGAGGAGCTGTGGAGTGGAGGGAAGCTCAGCAGACCAGGCGCTCATAGCAGAAGGGGGTAAGCCATGACAGTATGTTGTAGTCACCTGACCAGCTGGAGGCAGTTCTGTAGGTCAGTACTGTCTTGGAAATTCGCTTTAACGAATTTCTCCTTACCGTGAGTACTCGCAGTTGGATGCGCAGAAATCCCCCATAAAGCTGTGCGAATCTCGCTTACCACGACTGCAGCCAAACTACACGATTCCTGCCCATCCAAATACTTTGGTTCTGTTGAATTTGTGGGTGATTGGAGCTCCGTTACCCTAGAATGATCACACGACACTCTAAGGCTGGTTGCAACTCACATAAGGGCCGGCTTTAGGCTCAGCTCTCTGTTTTTATTAAGAATACACACATGCCCCCCACATGAATAAAGTCAATCCCTCCCACCGAACAATACAATGGGGATTGCCTATACAGAGGATGTACATTCCAATTGGAGCATAGCCTTTGCTATTATCTATCACTGGTCCTCCCCCATGAGTCTTCTGAGGTCAGCAGACTTCCTCCCCTTCCCCCCTATGAGCCATCTGAGGTCATATTTCCTGTCCTACTAGCTTCTATTGGTATGTAAAATTCTCTGCACAAGCACTCCCTAAAAATATCAGTCTGTACCTGGATGGGCCCGATACGATCTTTATTAAAACACATCCATCCAAGATACAGTTTCAAGTTGGTAATGGGTTGTAAGATATGCATAAGCCTACACGTGGAGTTCACACCGCTTGCGCATTGCGTTATGAAGCCCACGTGGTACCATGCTGCTGATATGTGGATACAGGCCCACGGTCTACTGACAGCAGCATTCGCATGGAATGCCGTGGTGGTATACACGCCGGTCTATAAGCGCAGATCTGCCATCTCATCCATTACCAAGCCGAGTACTGTAATACATACATTGTACATGCGCATGGCCCAATTGCAGCCTTCAGAGCTTTAATTAAGCCACACGAGAGACATATGAATAACACGAATATATGACACATTTAAAGTTCGACCAACAATACAAAATTTCCATGACATTCCCTCCTGTTTTATCATATTCTCCTCGTGTCCCTTCTTGATCTTCTTCAGCTTGATGGGTGTAGTCTCAAACTTCAAAGAGTTCCTGTAGTTGTCCCTGAGAATAAAGCTCCACGGGGTACCTGAAACAACAAGACCCGACGCAGACTCGACGCAAACAGGCTTGATTGAAGCGATGATCCTCAAGAGCGTTGGAACCTTCACTACAGGAAGGCTCTTGCAAAAACCACAAACAGACTTGTGGTATGAATAAAGCTTGTGATCCCACGGTGGTCTGGGGAGATCCAGCAACAGATTCTCAAATTGCCCCTGCAGACGGGGCCACACAAGGCTGGTCTCGACCCAGACAGTTTTCCAAATCGCAGACACAAACAATGATGAGGCTTGAAGCTTGCTTGAAGGTCTTGGAGAATGTGGTCTTCAGAGAGATAAATTAGAGGGAAGCCAGGACGTAATCTGTAGAGAAGGTGGATGGTTGGTGAGGTCTTCCTCCGATCAGTGGTTGGAGTGGGATCCCAGGAGCGGGCATGGAGATGTGGTCGTCTGCCCGAGCTTGGTTTACACGGTCGATGAGGCAACAGGAACATCTCACCGCGGCATATAAAAGGCAGATGAAAAAGAGAAGCATCAGGATATACACTCCCACTTCCTTCAACCAAGATCCGATGGAGAACAGGAAATCTCCCAATCCTCCCAAACCCTTGAACGGATTCCAACCCTCACTAGCTATAGCTCTAGCTTTTCCCTGTAGTTCACTAACTTTGTCCATATGGGCCTGGACCTTGTCATCGGTGTCTTCTATCCAAGTACAACAATCCTCTCCGATGAACTCACAGAACCCCCCTTTGGCGGCTAAAAGATAATCGAGGGCCATCTTCTCCTGAAGCACTAAAATTCCCATCTGCCGTTGTTCTTGGGCAATTTCTCTGACAGCCTCTACGGTCTCGTTAAACATACTATCCACGATGACAGAAAAATTGTTCAGGCGCTTCATAAGTTCTATTCCCCATCCTGTCCATGAGGGGAACCAAGCCCATGCCTGGTCGCCCTCAGAGAACAGCTCCCTGCGAACTCTCCCTGCCATCCTTACCTTCTTGTGGACCATCAACTCTTCATGGTCCATCACTACATAGGATGCGGGGACTAGCTTTATGAGGGCACACGAACCTTTCGCGTTCTGGGGAAATGTTCTATAGGCTGCCGAACCACACAGAAAATAGTATGGACCTGTCAGAGCAGAGCAGGAGGAGTTCCTCGTTCGGCCTCTGGCACTGAGCAACAGTTGCACAGACTGGGGGATTGCTCCCTCAGTCTGCACATCACATCCGTCCTTCCAACACACGTGGTCTGGTCGGTCAGTGTGGTTACTCAGAAAGGAAGTCTGGTTAGTCAGATTGACAGTTATACCTCCCTCACAGGTGGTAGTCCCAACAAACTTGTTACCTGTGCCAAAGCTGATGTTAAAGCACACCTGAGGGCTGCCTAGCTGCCCAGTTACCCATAATGGACTGGTGAGGGTCCTACAGGAGCTAGAGCTAATATTGGTGCTGAAACTGATGTTACCTGCTAAAAATGTGTCATTAAGTTCTACCGATAAATGTCTACGTGGGGGCTGACCAGGGGTCCCTTGCTTTTTCATGCCGACGCGGATGTCATATAGGGCATGAACAGCGGCCATTGCGGACATGTGATGACTGGGTGGGGGCTTTGAGCATACCCAACAGTTGGTTTTGTTGGCGGTTCTGGCTAAACGCAGGTGCATTTTAAATAAAAGGTTGGGGTATCTGCCGTCTTTTCCTCCGTTCACACACATGTATGACATACAAACAAAAAGAAAAAGGAAAATGACACCCCTCATTCTCTGGTGTAGCTGAGAAGTTCTTGCAGTGGCTTGCGTGCACCCAGTTGTCTCGTCCCTCGAGCTTGAGTGAGGTAGGTGTCGTCAGCTGGACTTGGTATGGTCCGGTGAACCGTGGCTCGAGTCCGGTTCTTTGATGTTTCTTTAGGACGACCCAATCACCTGGCTCAATAGAAAGAACACCTGTTATTGTATTTGGATCGGGGAGCGATTCGCGAACCCGATGGTGTATCTTCTGCAGCTCCCGTTGCAGAGATTGCACATAACCTGTAAGCTGTGAATGCAAAGACAACAACTGTTGAGGAAAGTACAACCCTGTTTTGGGAGGTCCCCCAAACAACACCTCGTAGGGTGACAGCCCATGTGGTTGCCGAGGGGCATTCCGGATGGAATAGGGGGCAATGGGGAGACACTCAGGCCAAGGTTTTTGGGTATCGGAAGACGTTCAACCTTACCGCTACTCTCGGGGTGATATGGGGTGTGTCGCCGCTGACTCCAGTTCCACCAAAGAAATGCAGTCGTGTCCTTTGGAAGAGAGATTAGTAGTGGACAAAGAAGACATGTTAGCAGAAGAGGTGTTAGTATTGTTAGTCGTGTTGCAAAATTCAGCACTGTCATTGCTGTCCTCCCCCCCCTTCTCATCTTCCGACACAGGAAGAAGAGAAGCTGGGTTAAGAATAGTGCATCGTTTGATAGTGAGGTTAGTAGGGGTTAGGAGGGCTTTCCCCTGAGAGGGGTACCTTGCCTTGGATGTCCTGTTTTCGCAGGACCGTTCTTGCTGCACCGGTGTCAGTGAGGCAAGGGAGGGGATATTTTAATTCCTCTAGAAAAAGATGGATCTGGGCCGACACCGATTTGTCAACTTCCTATGAGAATTCATAGGAGTTACTTACCATGGTGGTCATAGGGGCGGAGGACTCATCAGGAATGAACTGCCACCGACCTTTAGGTAATTGGGGACAGCTCCTCCTCATGTGCCCCGTTTGGTGGCACTGGAAGCACCTGGGTGGGGGCCTATCCTTCCTGTGACCCAGATCCCTTGGTTTTTCGTGTGGGGTCTGGGACATAAGAACTTTGGCCTTGTCTTGTTTTCTTCTATCCATTTCCCTCTCTATTGCCGCAAGAGTGGAAAGGATAGCAGGGATAGACATCTCATTATATTCGGGTCGGGCCAGAACCAGCCTTTCCCGAATTTTAATATTGATGCCTTCCAAAAATTTGGCCCGCAACAGAATGTGCGTCGCGGTCACCTTTACCCCTTCAGTTGGAGCATCAGGTCCAACTTCCAGATCCGCATCCAGTGCCGTCTGCTTGAGACGGCGCCAGAAGCAGGCGCTTTCCTCATTAGGACCCTGGGTGAGCTTCATCATGTCCGTAGTAGAGGTAGCACCATACATTTCTGGAAGCTTTGCCTTTAGCTGTGTACAGAACTCTTTGCCCCTTGAAGTCATCTCCTCATGCGTGGTTATAGAGCACCCTGCAATCACTGCACTGGCCACTTCCATGCCCACCTTTGCCCGTAGGATCTGTGCACAATCTGACCCGCTCATACCATAGCTGAACTGGTTTTGTCCAAACATTCGAGCAAATCCTCTCGGATTGACTCGATAGTCCGGGAGCTCAGCCAGAATAGTGCGGATCTCTGCCGGGGTGAAGGGGACATGCCAAACTACCCGTTCCCCTAAAGTCCGTTCCCCCTGTGCATTGGGAGGACCTTCAAATTGCTGCACCCTGACTGGATAGGCCTCGGTCCGGGAAGAGTGCAAGGGCTGGCCCAGCATCATCGGTGGGCTTAGATTAACCACCTCGCTTACTGCACCTTCAGGTTTGAGGTCCCTCAGATCAGGGTATAGCTGGGGGCAGGGGTCTGATCAGTGGTTCGTAGCGCTTTGATGCAATCCGCCCTGTTTTTTAACCGGGTGTCTATTCCCCTTGATTCACAGATAGTCTGCAAATCGGTTGTTGAGTAGGCTTCATAGTTGGAAACAGAAGGAGCTGGGGTGAAGCAGGGAGAAGGGAGAGGTAGAGGCAGAGGCTGAGGCATAGAGACAGAAGACACAGAAGGTATGTCAAGAGTGACGTCACTAACAGAAGAGACAGGTGCAGTTATACTTATCTCAGCCACTGTTGGTTGTTGGGGGACCCCAGCAGACCCTGATCCTGCCTGCCTTAGTAGAGTCAGCCCTGTAAGAGCTTCCTCCACCTCTGACACCGGATCTTCCTGTTTTATTCCCTCTGGAGGCCAGGTATACATCACCTGGTTCTTCCGGACAGACACCAGTTTATGTATGCCCTGCTTCCCTAATCGGATTGACCTGTGAAGCCATAGCTGTGCGATCTCTAGTTCTGACGCCTGCATCCGTGGTTCAAATTCAGAGATGAATTTTTCCCACCTCCATGCGTCAAATGTACCTTCCCGGGGAATTTCCCATCTGGTACCCTTCGACCATTTATTCCACCTTTTGAGGGGTTCTGTAGACTTCCCCCCCAAACTCACCTTCATCAGTTGTGCAGCTGTCCTTACCCTGAAGAGGGCTGGTTCCCCCTCTCTCTTCATGGACTGACTACTGCCCATCGTGACTAGTCACTGGTATATATCCCGCGTCCGGGTACCTGTTTACCCCCTGGAGCACTCGGTGGGATCCTACCGAGAGGCCTGATTCCACCACTTTCCCAGCACAGCGTAATTTATGTGATACTTATCGATCACCCGAAGCGCATCAAGTGGCGGTCAGACTGAGAGCACACCTCCCACTCCCACAGCGCAATTTGTGTGATCCTGACCACCCGAAGTGTTTGTGGTAACCAGGACTTCCCTGGACCGCCCACTCACACAGCGTAATTTATGTGGTTCTCATCACCCACTGTGTTTGGCAGGCCACACCGCACAATGATGAAAGTGGCTTTTCTCTCCCTGCACACAGTAGCTAACACAAGTCAAAACAAAAAGAGGGGTTCTTGGATGTTACTTAGGGGTCACTGGTTGGGCAGAAACCTGCTAACTGACCTTTAGGAAATTTGTGTAAAGAAAAAAACTTTCCTAATACACACAGAAAAACCCTTTTTCAACCTGAAAAACTGTTAAAAAGGACAAAGTGGATCCTTATGAAAAACACGGGACGTTTCACAGTAAAACAATTACACAGAGGTAAACCGAAAAACTGCGCCAAAAGTAACCTTGTTGCTGACGCAAAAATCACTCCTATCAGCACCGCTAAACGATCCACATTATACACGCAATCTTTACTGCAACCACCTAGAACCGTTTACACAAAAAGTCTGCTGGACGCGGAACACGCGACACAGCAGCTTAAAACAAACCCGCTTTACAATAAGGAACTACTTTTAACAGGAAAAACACAAGAAAAACATAATCACTATACAAGAAATCTATGTGCAAAAACCCAGACTACACCGCGCTCATTAAATGTGGAACACGTGAGGGGAAAACTCGCTTAATACACTTTAAATTGGCTGGCAATACGCAAATTTAAAGCTAAAAGCAAACAAATGAAACTGTAAAAAATTTGGATTAAAAACACAATATGGGTCAAATGCATATAGGAAACTTCATGCACATTGCATAGAGATTACTGCACATTTGGTAGCCAACAAAATGGCCACCAAACAAAAGGAGTCCATGTGGTTTAGTCAAGAAAATGACCCCCCACAGTGAAGCACATGGTAACACTCTAGCCTCAAAATTGCCTCTTACATAAAACAGACTTTTAGACAGAACATACACTGGACAATTACACAACAATATGAAGTACACATACAACACAATTTGGGCACAATCACAGAACGGACATAAAACACCAACATATCACACTAACATGCACATGTAACAGAAAGGACCCCCTGCTGCATGCTTGCTGGGAGCAGTAGTACCACAAAACATTGCACAGACTACATACAAAGATCTTACAACAGTTAACAATTAACCTAAACCTTTCAGCACTGTAATAATTACCTCACGTGGAGGGGGGTAAAGCAATCACCACAGTACCTACAGCCCACAAATACTTACCTAACACTATGCAACAACTTTTACCCACTAAAACATATACCCGTTTAATTTTTGGTTGGAAGATTTTTTAAACTTGACCAAATCCAGCCAACCAAAACCCCCCCCTCTGCTGCTCTCAGCAGAGACAAACCCTCGTCTTTCACCCACAAATCAAGAGTTTAGGACAAAAAACGAGGTCCTTGTTAAGCGGTATTTCTTGTTAGCTAACAGAGAGCGAAATCAGCCACACGAACACGCAAAAAGCGATCCTCTTAATGGCAGAGAGACCTGAAATGTGCCGGCATACTTTTTGCTAGTTCATGATAGTTCATTTCCCCCCCGTTCTTTGTTAGCTATGCAATAATACGCGTTAGTATCCACCAGGCTCGCCAAACTGTCTTGGAAATTCGCTTTAACGAATTTCTCCTTACCGTGAGTACTCGCAGTTGGATGCGCAGAAATCCCCCATAAAGCTGTGCGAATCTCGCTTACCACGACTGCAGCCAAACTACACGATTCCTGCCCATCCAAATACTTTGGTTCTGTTGAATTTGTGGGTGATTGGAGCTCCGTTACCCTAGAATGATCAAACGACACTCAGGATCTGTTGCAACTCACATAAGGGCCGGCTTTAGGCTCAGCTCTCTGTTTTATTAAAAATACACACATGCCCCCCACATGAATAAAGTCAATCCCTCCCACCGAACAATGCAATGGGGATTGCCTATACAGAGGATGTACATTCCAATTGGAGCATAGCCTTTGCTATTATCTATCACTGGTCCTCCCCCATGAGTCTTCTGAGGTCAGCAGACTTCCTCCCCTTCCCCCCTATGAGCCATCTGAGGTCATATTTCCTGTCCTACTAGCTTCTATTGGTATGCAAAATTCTCTGCACAAGCATCTCCCTAAAAATATCAGTCTGTACCTGGATGGGCCCGATACGATCTTTATTAAAACACATCCATCCGGATACAGTTCAGATTTGTAATGGGTTGTAAGATATGCATAAGCCTACACGTGGAGTTCACACCGCTTGCGCATTGCGTTATGAAGCCCACGTGGTACCATGCTGCTGATATGTGGATACAGGCCCACGGTCTACTGACAGCAGCATTCGCATGGAATGCCGTGGTGGTATACACGCCGGTCTAAAAGCGCAGATCTGCCATCTCATCCATTACCAAGCTGAGTACTGTAATACATACATTGTACATGCGCATGGCCCAATTGCAGCCTTCAGAGCTTTAATTAAGCCACACGAGAGACATATGAATAACACGAATATATGACACATTTAAAGTTCGACCAATAATACAAAATTTCCATGACATGTTTGATGACAGGGAGTATGCTTATCAGACTCTGAAGGAGTATCCCCGGGATGAACTGCTAGAATGTATACGGCTCGCTCATGTTCTAGTAGATCAGGGCACAGAGTTCTCTGAGGTGCAGCCTTTGATTGAGGTTTGTGCAGAGTTGGTTTCATCTGGTACCCCCGAATGCAGGGATGAATTTTTGCCCCCATTTAGTGCAGACCAGGTAGAGTCCCTGGTGTGGTTATTAGAGGATGATGTGGGTTACTTTCTGGAGCGTTATTCCACATGTTCACCACAGATACTAAGAGATTGTATAAACGCAGTGCAGTCTTTGGTCAGACAGGCTTTGTGTAAGCTCAGCTTTGTTCAACCCATACTGCAGACATGGTCAGACTTGTTACACCCAGCCTCAGTCAGCTTACAAAGACCCAGTCCTGCTTCTAATCCATTTCCTCAAAGCTCTATTCCTGCATTCCCAACAGCACCTTCAGTTACAGCCCAGTATACCCTGCTACCTACCGCATGTCAGTACCCTGTTCCCACTCGCTGCACCTATCCTGCCTTTAACCCTGTAAAGAAGTCCTCTGTAGCAACTGTTCCCTCCCCTGTTCCATCCTCCAGCTCTTCTCTGTCTCCAGCTGCTCCATTCATTTGCAGACCTGCGTTTACTTGCAGTGCTCCAGTAGTTAAAACCAGAAAAAAAGCGAAAATTCTTTCCAACCAGTACCATCCTGCCAGTATCCAAACCGGTGAGCCTGCCGTCTGAGAAGCTGCCTTCCGTTGTTCAGCCTGGTGCCTCGGCACCCGCACTTCAGCCTGATGCCTGTACCCAGCCTGATGCCTGTACCCAGCCTGATGCCTCTACCCAGCCTGATGCCTCTACGCAGCCTGATGCCTCTACGCAGCCTGATGCCTCTACTCAGCCTGATGCCTCTACTCAGCCTGATGAACTGATCCAGCCTGATGATCCTATTAGGCCAGTTGACCCGATGCCCGCTGTCTAGCCAAACGATCCAATGCCTGGTGACCCAGTGCCCACTGCCTTGCCAGATGACGCGGTGCCCGCTGGCAAGCCAAATGACCTGATGCCTGGTGACCCAGTGCCCACTGTCATACCTGGTGACCCGATGCCCGCTGTCGAGCCAGACGATCCAATGCCTGGTGACCCGGTGCCCACTGCCTTGCCAGATGACGCGGTGCCCGCTGGCAAGCCAAATGACCTGATGCCTGGTGACCCAGTGCCCGCTGTCATACTTGGTGACCCGATGCCCGCTGTCTAGCCAGACAATCCGGTACCTAATGACCCGGTGCCCGCTGTCATGCCAATTGACTCAGAGCCCACTGTCATGCCTGGTGACTTGGTACCCACTGCCTTGCCAGATGACGCGGTGCCCGCTGTTGAGCCAAGTGACCTGATGCCTGGTGACCCGATGCCCGCTGTCCAGCCAGACGATCCAATGTCTGACCCAGTGCCCGCGTGTCAAGGTCCTACATTTTCCCTGCGGTTATGTTACTCCATGTGCTGGCGTCCATCTTGGATTCTGCTGTGCATGATGGGAATCCTTTTATGCCTTCAGGTCTCTGTGGTCCATCCCCCAGAGGGGTGTGGCTGATGACATATAAGCCTGTGGCCCGCACATGCTCTTTGCACTTGTGTCTTGTGTCTTTGTGTTGCTATTACTCTGTTCTGACTCTCGTGACTCTCCTGGTATCTGATTCGGCTTGTGACTTGACTATTCTTTGTATTCTCCTTTGATCTGACCCTCTGTTGCTGAACCCGGCTCGTGACCTGTGATTCTCGTCTGCTGTCCTGTACTGTTTTGTCCTGTTGTTATTGACCCGGCTTGTCTGACTACTCTTTTGTCTCTTCCACCAGCTACACGCCATTGGCGGCGGCCATTACCGCAGCTGAGGTGTCTCGGGGGCCGCGACCTGGTTCCTGGCTGCGTCAAGTCCATCCCCACTATCAGGGGCCCTGGTGAAGGGCAGCCTGGGACTTAGACTCCGCGCCCTGAGGGACTTCGGTCTGTGGGTGGTGGTTGTCGTCAGCCAGTGCGTTACATTGTTAGGCCTGCCTGTCCGTTCCTCGGCCCCTGCCCTGACACCGCGGTCATGCCAGTTGACTCGGAGCCCACTGCCTTGCCAGATGACGCGGTGCCCGCTGTCGAGCCAAGTGACCTGATGCCTGGTGACCCGATGCCCGCTGTCCAGCCAGACGATCCAATGTCTGACCCAGTGCCAGCGGTCATGCCAGTTGACTCGGAGCCCACTGTCGTGCCTGGTGACTTGGTACCTGTCGCTCCGCCTGGGGGTCCGGCACCCGCCGCTCTGCCTGAGGGCCCGAGACCTGTCGCTCCGCCTGGGGGTCCGGCGCCCGCCGATCCGCCTGAGGGCCCGAGACCTGTCGCTCCGCCTGGGGGTCCGGCGGCCGCCGCTCCGCCTGAGGGCCCGAGACCTGTCGCTCCGTCTGGGGGTCCGGCGCCCGCCGCTCCGCCTGAGGGCCCGAGACCTGTCGCTCCGCCTGGGGGTCCGGCGCCCGCCGCTCCGCCTGAGGGCCCGAGACCTGTCGCTCCGCCTGGGGGTCCGGCGCCCGCCGCTCCGCCTGGGGGCCCGATGCCTGTCGCCCCGCCTGGGGGCCCGATGCCTGTCGCCCCTCCTGGGGGCCCGGCACCCGCCGCTCTGCCTGGGGGCCCGATGCCTGTCGCCCCGCCTGGGGGCCCGATGCCTGTCGCCCCGCCTGGGGGCACGATGCCTGCCGCTCTGCCTGGGGGCCCGATGCCTGTCGCCCCGCCTGGGGGCCCGATGCCTGACGCCCTACCGCCTGCTGCTCCCCCCGGGGGCCCGGTGCCTGCTGCTCCGCCCGGGGGCCCGGTGCCTGCTGCTCCGCCTGGTGGCCCGCTGCCTGCTGCTCCGCCTGGTGGCCTGCTGCTCCGCCTGGTGGCTCGCTGCCTGCTGCTTCACCTGGTGATCCGATGTGCCTCTGCCCGGAGTCCAGCCCGATGTGCCTCTGCCCGGAGTCCAGCCCGATGTGCCTCTGCCCGGAGTCCAGCCCGATGTGCCTCTGCCCGGAGTCCAGCCCGATGTGCCTCTGCCCGGAGTCCAGCCCGATGTGCCTCTGCCCGGAGTCCAGCCCGATGTGCCTCTGCCCGGAGTCCAGCTCGATGTGCCTCTGCCCGGAGTCCAGCTCGATGTGCCTCTGCCCGGAGTCCAGCTCGATGTTCCTCTGCCCGGAGTCCAGCCCGATGTGCCTCTGCCCGGAGTTCAGCCCGATGTGCCTCTGCCCGGAGTCCAGCCCGATGTGCCTCTGCCCGGAGTCCAGCTCGATGTGCCTC
Source organism: Staurois parvus (assembly GCF_062004578.1). Lineage (NCBI taxonomy): Eukaryota > Metazoa > Chordata > Amphibia > Anura > Ranidae > Staurois > Staurois parvus. The sequence continues at coordinate 33,323 of NW_028319753.1, read as the reverse complement.
TGCCCGGAGTCCAGCCCGATGTGCCTCTGCCCGGTGTGCCTCTGCCCGGAGTCCTGCCCAGAGTCCTGCCCGGTGTGCCAGTCTTTGATATCCCGCCAGTTACCAGACCCGGGCGGTGGAACATTTTGCCCAACTAGGACTGTTTGGAGCGTCCTGAGGCCGCTCCTTGAGGGGGGGGTACTGTCAGGAATGGACTGGCCAGCAATGGTGGGACTCACCTGCCTTATGGACTGCAGTACCAGGGCTGGCCAGCGGGTGCTCCCAGCAATCAGAGACTCAATCTTGCAGCCAGCCAAACACCTGAAACTGCTTATACTGGTGTATTTAAGGGATGGCCAGACCTGCAGGCTCTGCCTTGGTGTGTGTTTTTCCTGGGCCCTGTATCCTGTTCCTGCTTCCTGTTTCTGTTCCTATTCTTGTCTTGTTGCTGACCCGGCCTGATCTGTACCTCTGCTGACTTCTCCTGCTCTGACCCCGGCTCGTTCCTGACCATCCCTCTGCCTGACCCTCTGTACCACACTGCCCGCTACCTGCTGACCCTGGCTTGTGATCCCGACCATTCTCCGCTTGCTCCCCCTGTACCTACCTGCCCGATTGATATTGACCCGGCCTGCCTGACGACACTTGCTTGTATGTACTGTTATCTGTGGGTGGTTGGTTTGGTTTGTTTGCACTGTGTTATGTTTTAGTATTGCACTGCGTTTATGTTTGTATTGTTAGTGTTAATGTTAGTGTTAATAAATTATATTGTTTATAACATACCTGAAGTCTGCGATTCCCTGCGTCAGTCACACACCTCTGGTCATACCCGGGAGCCCTGACACAGCGGTTGCACCATACATGTGAGGTATCACCACAAATATCAGATGAAGGGCAGTAATTCTAGTATTCTATTAGTAACACTAGACCTCCTCTGTAAATCTAAAATGGTAGCTTGTAATGGTTTTTAAAGTGCTGCCTATGGATATTAAAAACGTATGCAGTTTGTCGCCATTGCACGGGGCATGCACAGTTTTAAAGCATGTCAGGTTTGGTATCTATTTACTCGGCATATCATCTTTTATATTTTACCAAATAATTGGACAATATATTGTGTTTTTGTGCATTAAAAGTAAAAAAGTGTATTTTTTTTTTTTTAAATTGCGTTTGAAAAATCTCTGCTCAAGTACTATGTGACATAAAAATTGCAGCACCCGCCATTTTATTCACTAGGGTGATTGACAAACAAATTTTTTTTTTACACAAAATTGTCACTACCTATCACAGATGCGGGGGCCCTGAAATGCCAGGATAGCACCAACCCCCCCCCCCCCTTTTTGGAAAGTAGACACCATGGAATTTAATAAGAAGCACGGTAAGTATTTTACAGATCTCGTCTGTTGCCACAAGTTTTTGGAAAATGAAGAAAGTAAACAAAAACTTTTTTTTTCTTTTTATATATTTTAAAACCTTATAAGAAAAAAATGAGATGTGCAAGATACTCACCATGCCTTTTTTTAAATTCCTTGGAGTGTCTACTTTCCAGAAAGGGGTCATTTGGGGGGGTTTGGTGCTATCCTGGCATTTCAGGGCCTCCGAAACTGTGATAGGTAGTGAGGAAGTGTAATGAGGAAGTTACGCACCTTCAGGCTTTCAAAGCGGTCATTGGATTTCATGCTCCTGTATGTGGCTAGGCTCCCAAAAAGTCTCACACACGTGGTACCCCCATACTCAGTAGAAGTATCAGAATGTATTTTGGGGTGTAATTCCACATATACCCATGGCTTGTGCAAGAAATTTATCATTTAAATGACAACTTTGTGTAAAAAAAAAAAAGGTTTTTGTAATTTTCCAGAAACTTGTGGAAAAAAAATAAATCTTCCATGGACTCAATATGCCTCTCAGCAGATAGCTTAGGGTGTCTACTTTCCGAAAAGGAGTCATTTGGGGGTGCTTGTACTATTTTTGTATTTTAGCACCTCAAGAAATGTGGTGAGCAGTCAGAAAGTAAAAGCTATGAATTCCATTATCTCTCCCATAGATTGTAGATGCTATAACTTTCACACAAAGCAATCAATATACACTTATTGGGATTTTTTTTTACCAAAAACATGGAGCAGAATACCTTTTGGCCTAAATTCATGAAGAAATTTTAGTTTTTTTGGATATTTTTTATGACAGAAATGAGAAAAAATCGTTTTTTGCAAAAAAAATATTTTTTTTCTCAAAACTTTCTTTTTATAGCGCCAAAAATAAAAAGCGCACAGGTGATCAAATACCACCAAAAGAAAGCTCTATTTGTGTGAAAAAAGGACATAAATTTAATTTATGTACCGTATTGCATGACCGCACAATTGTCAGTTAAACTAGTGCAGCGCTGTATAGCAAAGAAATGGCGTAAATTCCATGATCTCTCCCATAGTTTGTAGACGCTATAACTTTCACACAAAGCAATCAATATACACTTATTGGGATTTTTTTACCAAAAACATGGAGCAGAATACATTTTGCCCTAAATTTATAACTAACTTTGAGTTTACTATATATTTTTTAGAGTCAAAAGTAAAAAATATTGTTTTTCTTCAAAATCTTTGGTCTTTTTTTGTTTATAGTGCGAAAAATAAAAGTGCAAAGGTGATGAAATACCACCGAAAGAAAGTTCTATTTGTGTGAAAAAAAGGACGTAAATTTAATTTGGGTGCAGCGTTGCATGACCGCGCAATTATTAGTTAAATTAGTGCAGCGCCGAGTAGCAAAAAGAGGCGTGGTCATTAAGGGGGTAAATCCTCTGGAGGGGGAGGGGTTAATCAGTCCATGAAAAGGATCATCTTATCTATTGTTTGTAGAATGTAATGCTTTCAGGACCCGTGTACAGGCAAATACATAGAAATCTTTAACTGCTTCAAAGCACGAACCTTTCATAACAGAGGAATCCTCAAACCCTTAGAAAGAAGAAGAATCTGAGCAGCAGAGAGGATCACTTTGGAAAGGTTAATGATGTAAAAGTCACTTTCATGTATTGTTTGTCCATCCTGTGTGTATCTTCTTCTATCCCCGGTCTCTTGGGGCCTCCCCACCCACTCTGTGCTGTGTGGTTACACCTCAAATGAATACCCCCATTTGTGGAGAACCTCCCTCCCCCTCCCATCCCTTCCTATTCCCCCTCCTTGACTAAGATCCCTTCCTTTACCCCCCTCCCCTCCTCAATACTCCAGATCCTACAACACCAACTTGGCCCTTATGTGCAAAAAATAGATGGAACTGGAATGAAGCTCCTTTAACCATTTGCTGACAAGCGGTGTACAGGTAGATCACTTGACTTCAAGTGGTTGTACTGGGATGGAGCCACAAGGGATTCCTTGCCACGTGAGGCGGAAAGGAGCTGTTCTTTAGAATTGTAATAGTGCTGTTTGGCAATTATGTCCCAAGGGGGGACCATTGATGAGGAGCTGGGTCCCTGTGGACCCTGTCCATTTCCAGATGCTCGGTTGGGATGGAGGGTGCCAGATCTTGAAAAGGAGCAGCTACCTTGGACTGTACATCTGTGATGGTCTCTAGCATCCTGTGGATGAGGAGGTTATAGCATCGGGACTTATTCTTGAAGTCCTCCAAGCAACACTGTAGGATGATATTTTCCTCTCTGAGGGCCTCAAGCTCATCTGTATGGTTGTGAACAAAGGGTGCCCAGATCCATGATGGTCTCTACATCCTGTGGATGAGAAGGTTAGAGCACCAGGCCCTATTCTCTAAGTCCTCCAAGCAACACTGTAAGATGAGATTTTCCTCTCTGAGGGCCTCAAGCTCATCTGTATGGCTGTGAACAAGGGTGTCCAGATCATCAACCCATATCTGGAGTTCAGCTGTGCCCTGTCCTAGCTCTCTGATTTCCAAGGATAGCCAGTCTGTAATGTGGTCTGAGGTTGCCTTCAGAGCCTTTGTGACCATCTGCACAAGTTTCTTAAGCAAGTCAGGGTGAGTGGGATCTGATTGAAAAGCCAGGGGAGAGGTTCCCAGATCAGTATCAGACTCTTGGCATAGATCTTTGTGAGAACCTCCCAGATGGATTTCAGCTTGGGTTTCTGTGTGAAGGTGGCGTACACCATCCTGGATTGTCTGACACCAGCTCTGGGGTGTGAGGAGGCAGCTGGTGAGCTGTGCCAAGACAAGCAGTAGATGTGAGTGGCTGAGTGATCACTGAGCGGTGCGGAGCCTCATGTAGACATGTCTGGTCCAGAGGGCCTTGCGCATGCGCCTCCGGATATTTAGATACTTTTATGCTTTAGGATTCATTTGGGATTTTCTTCACCAAAAAGATAAATTTAAGGGGTTATCGGTTTTATTAGGTATACCTTTGTTTGTAACATGTGTCCTATGTCTTCAAGACTTTTCTATATGTAATACATCATTTATATTAAATAGTTGGTTACATAAAAGCTACATTTATTTTTTCTAACTTTTTTTAAATTTCTTCGATCTTTCGTAGTAGCCAAAGGAATGGTTATTATAATACATTTCTCGGGGCGGAAATGTGTCTAGACGCCGTCTATGTACATTAGTAAATCAGGGCCAGGGTCTCTAGGGTGATGACAGAGAGGTCAGGCATTCTCCATCTCCTGAACCCTATGGATAGCACGGCCTCCTAGGAACAAAGAGTTATAGAATCGGCTCCTGACTGTCTACAGGGATGTGTGGAGTGACTGCCTGACAGCCTGCTGGCACAGCGAACAGTGATGTCTGTGTGGTGGCTGGACAGTAACAGCCCCGCTGCAGACAAAGACTGATACAATCCCGGGGTGGTAGTCGGAGTCACAGCTATGCAGAACAGCTACCCAGAGTCCCACGTCCACAGACCCACAATCCTTTTCTTCCTGAGAAGGGCAGTCTCTGTGTGTCCAGCTCTGACTCCCGTACCAAGAAAGCCAGCCTGGAACTTGCAGTAGAATAGATCTGCTCTCCCAGAATCCTTCTGGTTTGCCTGCTCTCTGGTAGTTGTAGTTCAGTCAGCACTCAGGAATACAATATGTATTGTCTATAGGACTACAGGTCCCAAGATCCTCTGCTGTAGGAGAATTGGATCCACTCTACTAACAGGAAGTGAGGTAGCCCTCCCACCACTGGGCACTAGGGGGCAAAGGTGTCATCATAATCCCATCTGTAAGTGTCCCGGTATTGCTTAATGACATATCCGGCAGCTGGCTACACTGCTCATTGGGTATGGCTACACTATAACACACACACAGAGCATCCAGAAAGTATTCCCAGCCCCCCCATGTACATAAGTATTCCCAGCCCCCCCATATACATAAGTATTCCCAGACCCCCATGTACATAAGTATTCCCAGCCCCTCCATGTACATAAGTATTCCCAGCCCCCCATGTACATAAGTATTCTCAGCCCCCCCATGTACATAAGTATTCCCAGCCCCCCTATCTACATAAGTATTCCCAGCCCCCTCATGTACATAAGTATTCCTAGCCCCCCCATGTACATAAGTATTCCCAGCCCCCGCCCAATCCTTTGTTGAAGCCCCTTTAGCCCCCATTCTGGCCTCGAGTAGTTTGGAGTATGATGCTACAAGCCTGGATCTGGACACCCATTTTTGGGCGATTTCTCCCATTCTTCTTTGCAGGACCTCTCCAGCTCCATCAGATTGGATGGGGGGTGTCGGTGCACAGCCATTTTCAGATCTCTCCAGAGATGTTCAATCGGGTTCAAGTCTGGGCTCTGGCTGGGCCACTCCAGGACATTCCCATCATTGGCCCGCAGCCACTCCTTTGTTATGTGGGCCGTGTGCTGAGGGTCGTTGTCCTGTTTTTGATGAACCGTCTCCCCAGTCTGAGGTCCAGAGCGCTCTGGAACAGGTTTTCATCAAGGATGTGTCTGTATATTTCTGCATTCATCTTTCCTTCCATCCTGACTAGTCTCCCTGTTCCATCTCCACAGCATGATGCTGCCACCACCATGCTTCACTGTAGGGATGGTGTGACGAACAGCAGAAATATTCTTTTTTTGTGTGTTGTCTGAAGTTCCTGGGCCTCAGAGGGGGAGGGGAAATGGGATGTATCTCCATATAGAACAAAGGCAGCATGGCTCTGTGTGGCTGGGGAAGTCCAGGCCACTTCTTAGCCGGAAGTTGGGGGTGGGGACAATTGCAGGACCATGTGGACTCGTTGTTGGGAGAGCTGGAGTCATGATGGACAGGGCTACTCCTGCCTGAGCCTTAACTAGGAGATGCTTGGAACTGTACTTTGCTATGTACACTGCTGGCTGGTGAGTCCCTGGATGGCTACCCTGTGACCTGCCCTCTGCTGAGTGCACGGACCTCCTTCCTGCCAGAGCTACCTTCTGCTGTGGGCCCTGCTTACCTTGCCTGCCTGAATTGCCCTCTGCTGTGCCTGGACCTCCTTCCTGCCAGAGCTATCTTCTGCTGTGGGCCCTTCTTACCTTGCCTGCCTAAATTGCCCTCTGCTGTGCCCGGACCTCCTTCCTGCCAGAGCTACCTTCTGCTGAGTGCCCTCTCCTGCCTGCCTGAATTGCCCTCTGCTGTGCCCGGACCTCCTTCCTGCCAGAGCTACCTTCTGCTGATTGCCCTCTCCTGCCTGCCTGAATTGCCCTCTCCTGTGCCTGGACCTCCTTCCTGCCAGAGCTACCTTCTGCTGAGTGCCCTGATTACCTTGCCTGCCTGAATTGCCCTCTGCTGTGCCCGGACCTCCTTCCTGCCAGAGCTACCTTCTGCTTAGTGCCCTCTCCTGCCTGCCTGAATTGCCCTCTGCTGTGCCCAGACCTCCTTCCTGCCAGAGCTACCTTCTGCTGTGGGCCCTGATTACCTTGCCTGCCTGAATTGCCCTCTGCTGTGCCTGGACCTCCCTCCTGCCAGAGCTACCTTCTGCTGTGGGCCCTGCTTACCTTGCCTGCCTGAATTGCCCTCTGCTGTGCCCAGACCTCCTTCCTGCCAGAGCTACCTTCTGCTGTGGGCCCTGCTTACCTTGCCTGCCTGAATTGCCCTCTGCTGTGCCCAGACCTCCTTCCTGCCAGAGCTACCTTCTGCTGTGGGCCCTGATTACCTTGCCTGTCTGAATTGCCCTCTGCTGTGCCCGGGCTCTCTTTGCCTCAACTGCCCCTCGGCTGTGTGCTAGAACTACCCGCTGTTGCTGTGTGCTGAGCAGGGTCGCCGCTGCTGCCGTCCGCTGTGAACCAGGACATCCCTGTCAGACCCGTGAGTTTATGCTCTCCTGTTTTCCCTGAACTGTTCTTGTACTCCCACTCCACCTCCCTGTTGGATTACAACTACTACAGAGACTCACACCACCCCCCTGTTGGATTACAACTACTACAGAGACTCACACCGCCCCCCTGTTGGATTAAAAAATGCTGTAGAGACTTTAACTTTCCCTTGGGGCTGGACTACAAGTATTGTGGACTCTCTCCCTGCACTACTCCCCATTGAGTGACTGTTGTCTGTTTTAATAAAGCTTTAAGTGATTGCCGTCTGCCTTGTGTGTTCTGTCCTGCTTACCCTCACAGATGGTATTGGCCAGGTGATGAGCGGTGCCTGCTTTCCTCCAGACATGACGGTTGGCAGATAAATCAGAGTTTTCACACGGGGAGAGGCCGTATTCCTGTCCTGAGTGTGGGAAATGTTTTTCAGAGAAGTTCATTCTTTACACACATCAGACATGTCACACGAGGAAGAGGCCGTATTCCTATCTTGAGTGCGGTAAATCTTTTTCTAATAAGTCATATCTTTACATACATCAGAGATCTCACACAGGGGAGAAGGCGTATTCCTATCCTGAGTGCGGGAAATGTTTTTTATGGAAGTCAAGTTTTTACAGACATCAGAGATCTCACATGGAGAAGAAGCCACTTTCCTGTCCTGAGTGAGGGAAATGTTCCTCTCTGAAGTCCGGCCTTCCTGTACATCAGGGGTCCCACACAACCCTGGAGGTGTATTAGTGCCTTGAGTGTGGGAAATGTCTTCTAGATGAATGTTGCTGGACATCCCAGCTCTCATGTGGGGAAGAAGCACACACTGATATACACCTCAGATATACTCCATGGCTGATCTCCATCCTGGCAGAAACAGTTGATAAGGAGATGAGAGGCCCCCAAAGACATGGATGAAGTGCAGTAAATGTCAGGGTGCAGAGTGGTCAGTAGATCCTGGAAATGAAGGACACAACTTCAGCCCTTCTTGGGTGTCGGAGTTGCGTTTCCTGATAATGATATAGCGGGTTACAGAGCTAGAAGCCGGGAGAGCCCAGATCTCGTTATCGGGGAACTTTACACAGACAAAAAGAACTTCTGAAGTTGATGTCCTTCATTTCAAGGCTCTACAGAACAGTGGTGACCCCGAAGCGTCTCTCTGTCTTCAGTCCATCCTTCTCCCATCCCCCAACAGGAGGGAATGAGAACTCCGCCCCAAACTAGGGGGGAACTTTCCTCTCATTATTTCCCTTTGCTTCTGTGTGGGTTTGGGTGGTTGGAGGAGTGCAGCACGAGAGGGAACACAGCTTGTTGTTCTATGTCTACATATGGGGTCTGGGTAGAGGGGATCCACCGGAAAATATTTCTACTCTTTGATTTTGTGCAAATCGTTTCTGTCTTCACTTTGAAGGGCGATATTATGTGTGGTTTGTAAAAGGGATTGGCCCAATAGTTACCACCCCACTTAGAGAATAGATGAACTAATATGACCAGCATTCATTCAGCCATGTCACATGTTGGTCTTTTCATACAGAGATTTCCTATGATCATTGGTTCCAACTAGTGGCCATAATGTGGTATTGAACTGTTTTTCCTGACTGAGGTATTTTGGAAGTAATACCTCATTATGGCCACTAGAGGGAGCTGATGATTATAGGAAGTCACTGAGTTTATTAAAATATGGACAGATATGAATACGGTTTCTGATATGAAGGATGGGAAATTCTGAGTAGTCTGTCTCTCTCTAATATGAAGGATGGGACATTCTGGGTAGTCTGTCTCGGTCTCTGATATGAAGGATGGGACATTCTGGGTAGTCTGTCTTGGTCTCTGATATGAAGGATGGGACATTCTGGGTAGTCTGTCTTGGTCTCTGATATGAAGGATGGGACATTCTGGGTAGTCTGTCTCTGTTTCTAATATGAATGACGAGACATTCTGGGTAGTCTGTCTCTCTCTCTGATACGAAGGACGGGGCATTCTGGGTAGTCTGTCTCTCTCTGATATGAAGGACGGGACATTCTGGGTAGTCTGTCTCTCTCTGATATGAAGGACGGGACATTCTGGGTAGTCTGTCTCTCTCTGATATGAAGGACGGGACATTCTGGGTAGTCTGTCTCTCTCTGATAGGAAGGATGGGACATTCTGGGTAGTCTGTCTCGGTTTCTAATATGAAGGACGAGACATTCTGGGTAGTCTGTTTTGGTCTTTGATATGAAGGACGGGACATTCTGGGTAGTCTGTCTCTCTCTGATATGAAGGACGGGACATTTTGGGTAGTCTGTCTCGGTCTCTGATATGAAGGATGGGACATTCTGGGTAGTCTGTCTCTCTCTGATATGAAGGACGGGACATTTTGGGTAGTCTGTCTCGGTCTCTGATATGAAGGACGGTACATTCTGGGTAGTCTGTCTCTCTCTGATATGAAGGACGGGACATTTTGGGTAGTCTGTCTTGGTCTCTGATATGAAGGATGGGACATTCTGGGTAGTCTGTCTCTGTTTCTAATATGAATGACGAGACATTCTGGGTAGTCTGTCTCTCTCTCTGATACGAAGGACGGGGCATTCTGGGTAGTCTGTCTCTCTCTGATATGAAGGATGGGAAATTCTGAGTAGTCTGTCTTTCTAATATGAAGAATAAGACATTCTGGGTAGTCTGTCTCGGTCTCTGATATGAAGGACGGGACATTCTGGGTAGTCTGTCTCTCTCTGATATGAAGGACGGGACATTCTGGGTAGTCTGTCTCTCTCTGATAGGAAGGACGGGACATTCTGGGTAGTCTGTCTCTCTCTGATATGAAGGACGGGACATTCTGGGTAGTCTGTCTCTCTCTGATATGAAGGACAGGACATTCTGGGCAGTCTGTCTCTCTCTCTGATATGAAGGACGGGACATTCTGGGTAGTCTGTCTCGGTCTCTGATATGAAGGACGGGACATTCTGGGTAGTCTTTCTCTTTGATATGAAGGACGGGACATTCTGGGTAGTCTGTCTCGGTCTCTGATATGAAGGATGGGACATTCTGGGTAGTCTGTCTCTCTTTGATATGAAGGACGGGACATTCTGGGTAGTCTCTCTCTTTGATATGAAGGACGGGACATTCTGGGTAGTCTGTCTCTGTTTCTGATATGAAGGACGGGACATTCTGGGTAGTCTGTCTGTCTCTGATATGAAGGACGGGACATTCTGGGTAGTCTGTCTCTCTCTTTGATATGAAGGACGGGACTTTCTGGGTAGTCTGTCTCTGTTTCTGATATGAAGGACGGGACATTCTGGGTAGTCTGTCTCTCTCTGATATGAAGGACGGGACATTCTGGGTAGTCTGTCTCTCTCTGATATGAAGGACGGGACTTTATGGGTAGTCTGTCTCTGTTTCTGATATGAAGGACGGGACATTCTGGGTAGTCTGACTCTCTCTGATATGAAGGACGGGACATTCTGGGTAGTCTGTCTCTCTCTGATATGAAGGATGGGACATTCTGGGTAGTCTGTCTCGGTTTCTAATATGAAGGACGAGACATTCTGGGTAGTCTGTCTTGGTCTCTGATATGAAGGATGGGACATTCTGGATAGTCTGTCTCTCTCTGATATGAAGGACGGGACATTCTGGGTAGTCTGTCTCTCTCTGATATGAAGGACGGGACATTCTGGGTAGTCTGTCTCTCTCTGATATGAAGGATGGGACATTCTGGGTAGTCTGTCTCTCTCTCTCTGATATTAAGGATGGGACATTCTGGGTAGTCTGTCTCGGTCTCTGATATGAAGGACGGGACATTCTGGGTAGTCTCTCTCTTTGATATGAAGGACAGGACATTCTGGGCAGTCTGTCTCTCTCTCTGATATGAAGGACGGGACATTCTGGGTAGTCTGTCTCTCTCTGATATGAAGGATGGGACATTCTGGGTAGTCTGTCTCTCTCTCTGATATGAAGGACGGGACATTCTGGGTAGTCTGTCTCTCTCTCTGATATGAAGGATGGGACATTCTGGGTAGTCTGTCTCGGTCTCTGATATGAAGGATGGGACATTCTGGGTAGTCTGTCTCTCTCTGATATGAAGGATGGGACATTCTGGGTAGTCTGTCTCGGTCTCTGATATGAAGGACGGGACATTCTGGGTAGTCTGTCTCTCTCTCTGATATGAAGGACGGGACATGCTGGGTAGTCCGTCATTCTCTCTGATATGAAGGATGGGATAAGCTGGGTAGTCTGTCTCTCTGATATGAAGGACGGGAGATTCTGGGTAGTCTGTCTCGGTCTCTGATATGAAGGATGGGACATTCTGGGTAGTCTGTCTCGGTCTCTGATATGAAGGACGGGACATTATGGGTAGTCTGTCTCTCTCTCTGATATGAAGGACGGGACATTCTGGGTAGTCTGTCTCTCTCTGATATGAAGGACGGGACATTCTGGGTAGTCTTTCTCTCTCTGATATGAAGGACGGGACATTCTGGGTAGTCTGTCTCTCTCTGATATGAAGGACGGGACATTCTGAGTAGTGTGTCTCGGTCTCTGATATGAAGGACAGGACATTCTGGGTAGTCTGTCTCTCTCTGATATGAAGGATGGGACATTCTGGGTAGTCTGTCTCTCTCTCTGATATGAAGGACGGGACATTCTGGGTAGTCTGTCTCTCTCTCTGATATGAAGGATGGGACATTCTGGGTAGTCTGTCTCGGTCTCTGATATGAAGGATGGGACATTCTGGGTAGTCTGTCTCTCTCTGATATGAAGGATGGGACATTCTGGGTAGTCTGTCTCGGTCTCTGATATGAAGGACGGGACATTCTGGGTAGTCTGTCTCTCTCTCTGATATGAAGGACGGGACATGCTGGGTAGTCCGTCATTCTCTCTGATATGAAGGATGGGATAAGCTGGGTAGTCTGTCTCTCTGATATGAAGGACGGGAGATTCTGGGTAGTCTGTCTCGGTCTCTGATATGAAGGATGGGACATTCTGGGTAGTCTGTCTCGGTCTCTGATATGAAGGACGGGAGATTATGGGTAGTCTGTCTCTCTCTCTGATATGAAGGACGGGACATTCTGGGTAGTCTGTCTCTCTCTGATATGAAGGACGGGACATTCTGGGTAGTCTTTCTCTCTCTGATATGAAGGACGGGACATTCTGGGTAGTCTGTCTCTCTCTGATATGAAGGACGGGACATTCTGAGTAGTGTGTCTCGGTCTCTGATATGAAGGACAGGACATTCTGGGTAGTCTGTCTCTCTCTGATATGAAGGACGGGACATTCTGGGTCGTCTGTCTCTCTCTGATATGAAGGACGGGACATTCTGGGTAGTCTGTCTCTCTCTGATATGAAGGACGGGACATTCTGGGTAGTCTGTCTCTCTCTGATATGAAGGACGGGACATTCTGGGTAGTCTCTCTCTCTCTGATATGAAGGACGGGACATTCTGGGTAGTCTGTCTCTCTCTGATATGAAGGACGGGACATTCTGGGTAGTCTGTCTCGGTCTCTGATATGAAGGACGGGACATTCTGGGTCGTCTGTCTGTCTCTCTTTGATATGAAGGACAGGACATTCTGGGTAGTCTGTCTCTGTTTCTGATATGAAGGACGGGACATTCTGGGTAGTCTGTCTGTCTCTGATATGAAGGACGGGACATTCTGGGTAGTCTGTCTCTCTCTTTGATATGAAGGACGGGACTTTCTGGGTAGTCTGTCTCTGTTTCTGATATGAAGGACGGGACATTCTGGGTAGTCTGTCTCTCTCTGATATGAAGGACGGGACATTCTGGGTAGTCTGTCTCTCTCTGATATGAAGGACGGGACATTCTGGGTAGTCTGTCTCTCTCTGATATGAAGGACGGGACATTCTGGGTAGTCTGTCTCTCTCTGATATGAAGGATGGGACATTCTGGGTAGTCTGTCTCTCTCTGATATGAAGGACGGGACTTTATGGGTAGTCTGTCTCTGTTTCTGATATGAAGGACGGGACATTCTGGGTAGTCTGTCTCAGTCTCTGATATGAAGGATGGGACATTCTGGGTAGTCTGTCTCGGTTTCTAATATGAAGGATGAGACATTCTGGGTAGTCTGTCTTGGTCTCTGATATGAAGGATGGGACATTCTGGATAGTCTGTCTCTCTCTGATATGAAGGACGGGACATTCTGGGTAGTCTGTCTCTCTCTGATATGAAGGACGGGACATTCTGGGTAGTCTGTCTCTCTCTGATATGAAGGATGGGACATTCTGGGTAGTCTGTCTCTCTCTCTCTGATATTAAGGATGGGACATTCTGGGTAGTCTGTCTCGGTCTCTGATATGAAGGACGGGACATTCTGGGTAGTCTCTCTCTTTGATATGAAGGACAGGACATTCTGGGCAGTCTGTCTCTCTCTCTGATATGAAGGACGGGACATTCTGGGTAGTCTGTCTCTCTCTGATATGAAGGATGGGACATTCTGGGTAGTCTGTCTCTCTCTCTGATATGAAGGACGGGACATTCTGGGTAGTCTGTCTCTCTCTCTGATATGAAGGATGGGACATTCTGGGTAGTCTGTCTCGGTCTCTGATATGAAGGATGGGACATTCTGGGTAGTCTGTCTCTCTCTGATATGAAGGATGGGACATTCTGGGTAGTCTGTCTCGGTCTCTGATATGAAGGACGGGACATTCTGGGTAGTCTGTCTCTCTCTCTGATATGAAGGACAGGACATTCTGGGTAGTCTGTCTCTCTGATATGAAGGACGGGACATGCTGGGTAGTCCGTCATTCTCTCTGATATGAAGGATGGGATAAGCTGGGTAGTCTGTCTCTCTGACATGAAGGACGGGAGATTCTGGGTAGTCTGTCTCGGTCTCTGATATGAAGGACGGGACATTATGGGTAGTCTGTCTCTCTCTCTGATATGAAGGACGGGACATTCTGGGTAGTCTGTCTCTCTCTGATATGAAGGACGGGACATTCTGGGTAGTCTTTCTCTCTCTGATATGAAGGACGGGACATTCTGGGTAGTCTGTCTCTCTCTGATATGAAGGACGGGACATTCTGAGTAGTGTGTCTCGGTCTCTGATATGAAGGACGGGACATTCTGGGTAGTCTGTCTCTCTCTGATATGAAGGATGGGACATTCTGGGTCGTCTGTCTCTCTCTGATATGAAGGACGGGACATTCTGGGTAGTCTGTCTCTCTTTGATATGAAGGACGGGACATTCTGGGTAGTCTGTCTCTCTCTGAAATGAAGGACGGGACATTATGGGTAGTCTGTCTCGGTCTCTGATATGAAGGACGGGACATTATGGGTAGTCTGTCTCGGTCTCTGATATGGAGGACGGGACATTCTGGGTAGTGTATCTGATTTTGGGGTCGCTGTTTTATTATGTATTCCTTTGTTTTTATCTTGTGTTCTGTGTCTTTAAGACTTTTCTATCTGTAGTAAAATATCTTTTTAAACAGTTGGTTGCATAAGAGTTAGATTTATTGTTTCTTACTTTTTTTTAGTTATTTTGGCACTCTACTGATATCCCTGTAAGGTAGATACAATGCTGGAATGGTTATTAGGGGACATTTCTCGGGGCTGCAGTTCCTCTGAACTCCACAAGATGGTGATCTCATTTGTACTACCCAGACAGGACTTCTCTATGGAATACAGAGAGGACAGACAGGAAGTGATGTCAGGTACAAACAGGAAGTGATATGGAATAAAGACACAAAGTTGCATGCGGTCTGAAGGAGATCGGAGAGGTTGCTGGACATGGCAGTAGAGGAGGTAATTATTATTATACAGGATTTATGGCGCCAACAGTTTGCTCAGCACTTTACAATATAACGGGAGACAATACAGCAACAATACAGATCAATACAAGAGGGATAGGAGGGCCCTGATCCTGGGAGCTTACAATCTCGGAGGGAGGGGCTAGTGGTACCAAACATTGTAACTGTGGGGATGGACTGGTTGAAAGAATAGAATATTCCATTATTAGCTGAGGGCAGGATAGGTTTCCCTGAAGAGAGAGGTTTTCAGAGATCGCCTAAAAGTGAGCAGAGTAGGCGATAGTCTGATAAATTGGGGTAGAGAGTTCCATAGGATGGGAAGCTCTGGAGAAGTCCTGGAGATGAGCATGGGAGGAGGAGACAAGGGAGCTAGAGAGTAGGAGGTCTTGCGAGGAGCGGAGAGGACGGTTTGGGTGATATTTAGAGACAAGATCGGTGATGTAATTTGGGGCGGATTTATAAATGGCTTTATAAGTCAGAGTTTTAAATTTTATCCGCTGAGCAACGGGAAGCCAGTGGAGGGATTGGCAGAGAGGGGTGGAGGCCAGTGGAGGGATTGGCAGAGAGGGGAGGAGGACACTGAATGGAGGCCAGTGGAGGGATTGGCAGAGGGGAGGAGGACACTGAATGGAGGCCAGTGGAGGGATTGGCAGAGAGGGGTGGAGGACACTGAATGGAGGCCAGTGGAGGGATTGGCAGAGAGGGGTGGAGGACACTGAATTGAGGCCAGTAGAGGGGTGGAGGACACTGATTGGAGGCCAGTGGAGGGATTGGCAGAGAGGGGTGGAGGAAACTGAGTGGAAGCCAGTGGAGGACACTGAATGGAGGCCAGTGGAGGGATTGGTAGAGAGGGGTGGAGGCCAGTGGAGGGATTGTCAGAGAGGGGTGGAGGACACTGAATGGAGGCCGGTGGAGGGATTGACACAGAGGGGTGGAGGACACTGAGTAGAGGGATTGACAGAGAGGGATGGAGGACACTGAATGGAGGCCAGTGGGGGGGTTGGTAGAGGGGTGGAGGACACTGAATTGAGGCCAGTGGAGGGATTGGCAGAGAGGGGTGGAGGCCAGTGGAGGGATTGGCAGAGAGCGGTGAAGAGATTGGCAGAGAGGGGTGGAGGCCAGTGGAGGGATTGGCAGAGAGGGGTGGAGGCCAGTGGAGGGATTGGCAGAGAGGGGTGGAGGCCAGTGGAGGGATTGGCAGAGAGGGGTGGGGGCCAGTGGAGGGATTGGCAGAGAGGGGTGGAGGCCAGTGGAGGGATTGGCAGAGAGGGGAGGAGGACACTGAATAGAGGCCAGTGGATGGATTGGCAGAGAGGGGTGGAGGACACTGAATGGAGGCCAGTGGAGGGATTGGCAGAGAGGGGTGGAGGACACTGAATTGAGGCCAGTAGAGGGGTGGAGGACACTGATTGGAGGCCAGTGGAGGGATTGGCAGAGAGGGGTGGAGGAAACTGAGTGGAAGCCAGTGGAGGACACTGAATGGAGGCCAGTGGAGGGATTGGTAGAGAGGGGTGGAGGCCAGTGGAGGGATTGTCAGAGAGGGGTGGAGGACACTGAATGGAGGCCGGTGGAGGGATTGACACAGAGGGGTGGAGGACACTGAGTAGAGGGATTGACAGAGAGGGATGGAGGACACTGAATGGAGGCCAGTGGGGGGGTTGGTAGAGGGGTGGAGGACACTGAATTGAGGCCAGTGGAGGGATTGGCAGAGAGGGGTGGAGGCCAGTGGAGGGATTGGCAGAGAGCGGTGAAGAGATTGGCAGAGAGGGGTGGAGGCCAGTGGAGGGATTGGCAGAGAGGGGTGGAGGCCAGTGGAGGGATTGGCAGAGAGGGGTGGAGGCCAGTGGAGGGATTGGCAGAGAGGGGTGGGGGCCAGTGGAGGGATTGGCAGAGAGGGGTGGGGGCCAGTGGAGGGATTGGCAGAGAGGGGTGGAGGCCAGTGGAGGGATTGGCAGAGAGGGGAGGAGGACACTGAATAGAGGCCAGTGGATGGATTGGCAGAGAGGGGTGGAGGACACTGAATGGAGGCCAGTGGAGGGATTGGCAGAGAGGGGTGGAGGACACTGAATTGAGGCCAGTGGAGGGATTGGTAGAGGGGTGGAGGACACTGAATTAAGGCCAGTGGAGGGATTGGCAGAGAGGGGTGGAGGCCAGTGGAGGACACTGAATGGAGGCCAGTGGAGGGATTGGTAGAGAGGGGTGGAGGGATTGGCAGAGAGGGGTGGAGGACACTGAATGGAGGCCGGTGGAGGGATTGGCAGAGAGGGGTGGAGGACACTGAATGGAGGCCGGTGGAGGGATTGACAGAGAGGGGTGGAGGACACTGAATGGAGGCCAGTATAGGGATTGGCAGAGGGGGTGGAGGGATTTCCAGAGAGGGGTGGAGGCCAGTGGAGGGATTTCCAGAGAGGGGTGGAGGCCAGTGGAGGGATTGGCAGAGAGGGGTGGAGGACACTGATTGGAGGCCAGTGGACGGATTGGCAGAGAGGGGTGGAGGATACTGAGTGGAGGCCAGTGGAGGACACTGAATGGAAGCCAGTGGAGGGATTGGTAGAGAGGGGTAAAGGCCAGTGGAGGGATTGGTGGAGGGATTGGCAGAGGGGGGTGGAGGGATTGGCAGAGAGGGGTGGAGGCCAGTGGAGGGATTGGCAGAGAGGGGTGGAGGCCAGTGGAGGGATTGGCAGAGAGGGGTGGAGGCCAGTGGAGGGATTGGCAGAGAGGGGAGGAGGACACTGAATGGAGGCCAGTGGAGGGATTGGCAGAGAGGGGAGGAGGACACTGAATGGAGGCCAGTGGAGGGATTGGCAGAGGGGAGGAGGACACTGAATGGAGGCCAGTGGAGGGATTGGCAGAGAGGCGTGGAGGACACTGAATGGAGGCCAGTATAGGGATTGGCAGAGGGGGGTGGAGGGATTTCCAGAGAGGGGTGGAGGCCAGTGGAGGGATTTCCAGAGAGGGGTGGAGGCCAGTGGAGGGATTGGCAGAGAGGGGTGGAGGACACTGATTGGAGGCCAGTGGACGGATTGGCAGAGAGGGGTGGAGGATACTGAGTGGAGGCCAGTGGAGGACACTGAATGGAAGCCAGTGGAGGAATTGGTAGAGAGGGGTGGAGGCCAGTGGAGGGATTGGCAGAGAGGGGTGGAGGCCAGTGGAGGGATTGGCAGAGAGGGGTGGAGGCCAGTGGAGGGATTGGCAGAGAGGGGTGGAGGCCAGTGGAGGGATTGGCAGAGAGGGGAGGAGGACACTGAATGGCGGCCAGTGGAGGGATTGGCAGAGGGGAGGAGGACACTGAATGGAGGCCAGTGGAGGGATTGGCAGAGAGGGGTGGAGGACACTGAATGGAGGCCAGTGGAGGGATTGGCAGAGAGGGGTGGAGGACACTGAATTGAGGCCAGTAGAGGGGTGGAGGACACTGAATGGAGGCTAGTGGAGGGATTGGCAGAGAGGGGTGGAGGACACTGAATGGAGGCCGGTGGAGGGATTGACACAGAGGGGTGGAGGACACTGAGTAGGGGGATTGACAGAGAGGGATGGAGGACACTGAATGGAGGCCAGTGGGGGGGTTGGTAGAGGGGTGGAGGACACTGAATTGAGGCCAGTGGAGGGATTGGCAGAGAGGGGTGGAGGCCAGTGGAGGGATTGGCAGAGAGGGGTGGAGGACACTGAATGGAGGCCAGTGGAGGGATTGGCAGAGGGGCGGAGGACACTGAATTGAGGCCAGTGGAGGGATTGGTAGAGAGGGGTGGAGGACACTGATTGGAGGCCAGTGGAGGGATTGGCAGAGAGGGGTGGAGGCCAGTGGAGGACACTGAATGGAGGCCAGTGGAGGGATTGGTAGAGAGGGGTGGAGGATACTGAGTGGAGGCCAGTGGATGGATTGTCAGAGAGGGGTGGAGGACACTGAATGGAGGCCAGTGGAGGGATTGGCAGAGAGGGGTGGAGGATACTGAATGGAGGTCGGTGGAGGGATTGACAGAGAGGGGTGGAGGACACTGATTGGAGGCCAGTGGAGGGATTGGTAGAGAGGGGTGGAGGATACTGAGTGGAGGCCAGTGGATGGATTGTCAGAGAGGGGTGGAGGACACTGAATGGAGGCCAGTGGAGGGATTGGCAGAGAGGGGTGGAGGATACTGAATGGAGGTCGGTGGAGGGATTGACAGAGAGGGGTGGAGGACACTGATTGGAGGCCAGTGGAGGGATTGGTAGAGAGGGGTGGAGGATACTGAGTGGAGGCCAGTGGAGGGATTGTCAGAGGTGGGTGGAGGACACTGATTGGAGGGATTGGCAGAGAGGGGTGGAGGATACTGAGTGGAGGCCACCTCCTGCTGATACTTCACTCTCCTGCTGACCCAAACACCAGCACTGGAAGGCATGTGCGCTCATGTACATCCTGCTCCCATCTTACTTTCCTCACCCTCCTCCTCCTAATCTCTGGGAATATCTCCCCAAACCCTGGTCCTCCACTATCTCACCCCCACACCAGGCACCCTCCTTCTCCTAACCTCTTCTACTAGCAATTACAGAAACCTGACTCCAAGCAGCAGATTCTGCTTCTCCCGCAGCACTTTCCTATGGAGGCCTCCTCTGGACTCACCCAGACCCAGTGGTCAGAAAGGTGGTGGGGTTGGTTTGCTTCTATCCTCACTGAGCACCTTTCAAGTCCTCCCTAACCCTCCCTCTCTATCCTTCTCTTCTTTCCAGACTCACTGCATCCGGCTGTTTTCTCCCATTTCTCTGAGGATTGCAGTGATCTATCGGCCTCCTGGACCCGTGTCCCGCTTTCTTGATGATTTCTCCGCCTGGCTACCCTACTTTCTCTCCTCTGAACTACCCGCTATCATCCTCGGAGATTTTACCATTCCTATTAATGTCAACAACCCGGCTACATCCCAACTCTTCAACATAACCTCATCTCTTGCATTAGCACAATGTATACCGTCCTCCACTCACTCTGATGGGAATACATTGGACCTTGTTTTCTCCCATCTTTGCACTCCCTACAACCTCACAAACACCCCCTTTCCTCTCTCTGATCACAATCTCATCACCTTCACAGTCTCCTCGTCTTCAAACACCTATCCCTCCAAGCAGCCAACAATTACCCGCAGAAACCTTCACAACTTGAACCCGGCTCCTTTCCACTCTGCAACTGACCAACTCTATGACAGAATCTCTCCCCTGTCCTGCCCTGACCTGGCCACTGCTGTCTACAACAGTTCACTGTCATCAACATTAGACTCCCTTGCTCCCCTAACAACACGAAGCATCAGGCCCCGACCATTACATCCCTGGTAGACTGACCACACCAGACATCTTAAGAGACAGTCGTGCGCTGGAGCGATTGTGGTGTAAATCCAAATCTCAGCAAGCGTTCACCCGATATAAATCTGCTTTCTTCACATACAATTCCTCCCTCCATGCTGCCAAACAAGACGACTTTGTCACTCTCATCAATACCTTGTCATCCAGTCCTTATCATCTCTTCTCTGCTTTTAACTCTCTACTTTCTCCACCTCCACCCAGTACCTCACCCACTGCTTATGAGATTGCAAAATATTTCAAAAACAAGATTGATGCAATTTGTAGGGGCATCACCACTGCACAGACATCCATCCCACTTAGCATACCTTATACTAAACCTCCCTCAACATTTCCTCTTCTGACCTCGCTACTACTGAAGAGGTCACTAAGGTCTTCTCAGAAGTCCATCTCACTACCTGCCCCCTGGATCCTGTCCCCTCACAACTACTACAGTCACCCTCTTCTTCCATCCTATGCTCCCTCACTCACATCTTCAATCTCTCCCTCTCTACTGGTGCCTTCCCCTCCCCTCTAAAGCATGCGCACATCACTCCCATACTTAACAAGCCCTCCCTGGACCCCACCAACCTGAACAACTTAAGACCCATCTCCCTGCTGCCATTTACCTCTAAACTCCTAGAACTCTTAGTCTACAATCGCCTGACCTCCCACCTCACTGACAACAACCTTCTCGACCCTTTACAGTCTGGCTTTCACTCACTACACTCCACTAACACCGCCCTCCTAAAACTCACTAATGATCTACTAACTGCTAAAACCAATGGCCACTACTCCGCACCAATCCCAACCAATGACCACTACTCCGTACTCATCCCAACCAATGGCCACTACTCCGGACTCACCCCAACCAATGGCCACTACTCCGGACTCACCCCAACCAATGGCCACTACTCCGGACTCACCCCAACCAATGGCCACTACTCCGGACTCACCCCAACCAATGGCCACTACTCCGGACTCACCCCAACCAATGGCCACTACTCCGGACTCACCCCAACCAATGGCCACTACTCCGGACTCACCCCAACCAATGGCCACTACTCCGGACTCACCCCAACCAATGGCCTCTACTCCGGACTCACCCCAACCAATGGCCACTACTCTGGACTCACCCCAACCAATGGCCACTACTCTGGACTCACCCCAACCAATGGCCACTACTCTGGACTCACCCCAACCAATGGCCACTACTCTGGACTCACCCCAACCAATGGCCACTACTCTGGACTCACCCCAACCAATGGCCACTACTCTGGACTCACCCCAACCAATGGCCACTACTCTGGACTCACCCCAACCAATGGCCACTACTCTGGACTCACCCCAACCAATGGCCACTACTCTGGACTCACCCCAACCAATGGCCACTACTCTGGACTCACCCCAACCAATGGCCACTACTCTGGACTCACCCCAACCAATGGCCACTACTCTGGACTCACCCCAACCAATGGCCACTACTCTGGACTCACCCCAACCAATGGCCACTACTCTGGACTCACCCCAACCAATGGCCACTACTCTGGACTCACCCCAGCCAATGGCCACTACTCTGGACTCACCCCAACCAATGGCCACTACTCTGGACTCACCCCAGCCAATGGCCACTACTCCGTACTCATCCCAGCCAATGGCCACCACTCCGTACTCATCCCAGCCAATGGCCACCACTCCGTACTCATCCCAGCCAATGGCCACCACTCCGTACTCATCCCAGCCAATGGCCACCACTCCGTACTCATCCCAGCCAATGGCCACCACTCCGTACTCATCCCAGCCAATGGCCACCACTCCGTACTCATCCCAGCCAATGGCCACCACTCCGTACTCATCCCAGCCAATGGCCACCACTCCGTACTCATCCCAGCCAATGGCCACCACTCCGTACTCATCCCAGCCAATGGCCACCACTCCGTACTCATCCCAGCCAAGGGCCACCACTCCGTACTCATCCCAGCCAAGGGCCACCACTCCGTACTCATCCCAGCCAAGGGCCACCACTCCGTACTCATCCCAGCCAAGGGCCACCACTCCGTACTCATCCCAGCCAAGGGCCACCACTCCGTACTCATCCCAGCCAAGGGCCACCACTCCGTACTCATCCCAGCCAAGGGCCACCACTCCGTACTCATCCCAGCCAAGGGCCACCACTCCGTACTCATCCCAGCCAAGGGCCACCACTCCGTACTCATCCCAGCCAAGGGCCACCACTCCGTACTCATCCCAGCCAAGGGCCACCACTCCGTACTCATCCCAGCCAAGGGCCACCACTCCGTACTCATCCCAGCCAAGGGCCACCACTCCGTACTCATCCCAGCCAAGGGCCACCACTCCGTACTCATCCCAGCCAAGGGCCACCACTCCGTACTCATCCCAGCCAAGGGCCACCACTCCGTACTCATCCCAGCCAAGGGCCACCACTCCGTACTCATCCCAGCCAAGGGCCACCACTCCGTACTCATCCCAGCCAAGGGCCACCACTCCGTACTCATCCCAGCCAAGGGCCACCACTCCGTACTCATCCCAGCCAAGGGCCACCACTCCGTACTCATCCCAGCCAAGGGCCACCACTCCGTACTCATCCCAGCCAAGGGCCACCACTCCGTACTCATCCCAGCCAAGGGCCACCACTCCGTACTCATCCCAGCCAAGGGCCACCACTCCGTACTCATCCCAGCCAAGGGCCACCACTCCGTACTCATCCCAGCCAAGGGCCACCACTCCGTACTCATCCCAGCCAAGGGCCACCACTCCGTACTCATCCCAGCCAAGGGCCACCACTCCGTACTCATCCCAGCCAAGGGCCACCACTCCGTACTCATCCCAGCCAAGGGCCACCACTCCGTACTCATCCCAGCCAAGGGCCACCACTCCGTACTCATCCCAGCCAAGGGCCACCACTCCGTACTCATCCCAGCCAAGGGCCACCACTCCGTACTCATCCCAGCCAAGGGCCACCACTCCGTACTCATCCCAGCCAATGGCCACCACTCCGTACTCATCCCAGCCAATGGCCACCACTCCGTACTCATCCCAGCCAATGGCCACCACTCCGTACTCATCCCAGCCAATGGCCACCACTCCGTACTCATCCCAGCCAATGGCCACCACTCCGTACTCATCCCAGCCAATGGCCACCACTCCGTACTCATCCCAGCCAATGGCCACCACTCCGTACTCATCCCAGCCAATGGCCACCACTCCGTACTCATCCCAGCCAATGGCCACCACTCCGTACTCATCCCAGCCAATGGCCACCACTCCGTACTCATCCCAGCCAATGGCCACCACTCCGTACTCATCCCAGCCAATGGCCACCACTCCGTACTCATCCCAGCCAATGGCCACCACTCCGTACTCATCCCAGCCAAGGGCCACCACTCCGTACTCATCCCAGCCAAGGGCCACCACTCCGTACTCATCCCAGCCAAGGGCCACCACTCCGTACTCATCCCAGCCAAGGGCCACCACTCCGTACTCATCCCAGCCAAGGGCCACCACTCCGTACTCATCCCAGCCAATGGCCACCACTCCGTACTCATCCCAGCCAAGGGCCACCACTCCGTACTCATCCCAGCCAAGGGCCACCACTCTGTACTCTTACTACTTGACCTCTCTACGGCTTTTGATACGGTTGACCACCCCCTCCTCCTTAAAAAAACTCCACTCTCTTGGCCTCCTAGACTCTGCTCTCTCCTAGTTCTCCTCCTTCCTATCACAGCGCTCCTTCAGTGTTACCTATAACTCTGCCTCCTCCTCTTTACTCCCTCTCTCTGTAGGGGTCTCTCAAGGTTCTGTCCTTGGACCCTATCCTCCATCTACACCTCCTCCCTTGGTCACTTGATAAACTCCCATGGCTTTAAGTAACATCTCTATGCTGATGACACACAAATCTATCTTTCTACCCCTCACCTCACCCCTTCAGTCTCCTCCTCACCTCACCCCTTCAGTCTCCTCCTCACCTCACCCCTTCAGTCTCCTCCTCACCTCACCCCTTCAGTCTCCTCCTCACCTCACCCCTTCAGTCTCCTCCTCACCTCACCCCTTCAGTCTCCTCCTCACCTCACCCCTTCAGTCTCCTCCTCACCTCAACCCTTCAGTCTTCTCCTCACCTCACCCCTTCAGTCTCCTCTCACATTACTAACCTACTAAGTGACATATCGGCATGGATGTCACTCCACTTCCTCAAACTCAATCTTTCCAAAACTGAGCTCTTAGTATTCCCTCCAGCCCATGCCCCCCCCCGACTTCTCCATCAAGATCAATAACACAATCATCAGTCCCTTCCCTCATGCCAGTGTGGGGGAGATGTACATGTTTTGGGGTGGAGCAGAGGGGTTAAGAAGTGAGATTTTGGGAATGCAGGAAAGTAATATGAAAAGGAGGAGTAGAGGGGACATATGAAAGGTACACGGAGTGGGACTCAGACTTGTAAGAGATGTTTTCTGGGGTGTTTGCTTGCAGTCTGTCCAGCATGCAGGAGAGTTACTTGTATCTTCCTTCTGCTTGAGTTCTCCTGCTTTAGTTCAACTGCTTCTTAGCACTCCATCAACGCAGCACTCACTGAAAAGCAGCACCCCCATCAGTGACTGTGCCCCCCCCCCCCATCAGTGATCTCCCCCCATCAGTGACTGTGCCCCCCCATCCGTGATCTCCCCCAACAGCTGATTTAAATTTATAGGGAGATGGCCAAATGAGCACTCATCTCCTCCCCAATTAGGAACTGATAAGGATCAGATGAATATGGGGGATGATTCTCAAACAGACCAGACACAGGCTACAGTCATAAAACGGTAATAAGATGTTATGTTCTATTTACACCCAGTAACCCCCCATCATGTCCGTCCTCTGCCTCCATAGTCCTCTCCATCCTCTGCCTCCATAGTCATGTCCGTCCTCTTCCTCCATGGTCACTGTGACGTCTTTTATCTCCAGCAGATGATGATACTCAATATTTAGAAGGACACAAGGACCTCTACAAGGACGTCATGATGGACAATCAGCCGCCCCTCACATCACCGGGTAAGAGGAGACTTTATTGTAAAGGAGAGAGCAGTACGGAGGATCCACCTAGATCCCCCATCATCTGATAAACACATAGAAACAATGGATTCAGTCAGTGTGTGTGTTTCCTACAGATGGATCCAGTCATGGGAACCTACCAGAGAGATGTCCCTTTCCTCTGTATTCCCGAAATTCCACACAGGAAGATCACAACTATGCAGAACATCATCAGGTAGATGTGTATAAATCATAACTATTAGTGATTGTTCCTCAAGGGTGTTTGTTACATTGAATTTACTTTTGAATGTTCAGAGTGGAATCCTCGGGGATGATAATATTGATGTTAAAGAAGAGTATAAAGAGGAGGATGAGGAGTATGGAGTGATGGAGGAGTTTTCAGAAGGACACAAGGATATGATGGAGCCACCTAATACCAGGAACCCACCAGAGAGATGTCCCCGTCCTCTGTATTCCCGGGATTCCACACAGGAAGGTCACACCATCCCTCAGTATTACAAGGTTGGTGGGGCGGAGCATCTAGAACATGGACTTGTAGAGATGATGTGTGGATTTTTTAGCTGATATTTTCTCTCATTTCCTTGATTTAGAGTGGAGATCCAATCGATATAGAATTTGAGGTGAAAGCAGAAGAAGAAGAGGCGTATGTGAGGGATGATCAGCAGTCTATGGAGGAGGATGGAATAACGGGGACATTTATAGAGGAGGACACTCCTACAGAGATCAGCACAGGTGGGTCATGAACACTAAATCCATTCCTCCACCCATACTGCTCACTGATTGGTCCAGAGTAGGGCGGGGGCTGGGTGATATCAGCCTGTAATCCCCTGGTCACTTTCCTGAGCTGTGTTCCCCGTCCTGTATTCCTGGATTTCTCTCGGATAATCTTCCTTTGTGCTGCAGACACAATTTATGTATCTAGACTGGATTTATGGAGGTTCTGGGGTTCAGCTGGCAGCAAAATGTTCATTTTCACCATAATTGTTACTAGACCTAGGTGCCCTGGACATGTGCTTTTGATCTTATTCCTCATGGTGGTGACATAGCAATTCTCCCAGTATTTGTCACCTGTGCCGGGTGGAGGGATATGTCTGTAGTGTCTCAGACCCAAGTCACTGAGTGCAGTCTCAGGAGATGGGAGGCAGCGGTGTGGGACCTACATAGTTACATAGTTAGTCTGGCTGAAAAAAGACATTCCATCTAGTTGTACCATTAAAAATAAAAGTTATAATCCGACACCGACAGCTGATCCACCAGAAGGCAAAAACCCAGCAAAGCACGATCCAATCTGCTCCTGCAGGGGAAAAAATTCCTTCCTGATCCCCCGAGAGGCAATCGGATATTCCCTGGATCAACTTTCCCTATAAATGTTATATCCAGTTATATTCTGTGTATCCAAGAAAGAATCCAGGACTTTCCTACAGCAACCCCCCCTTAGGTATTATACATGGAGATCATATCCCCCCCCTTTTGTATTATACATGGAGCTCATATCCCCCTTATGTATTATACATGGTGATCATATCCCCCTTATGTATTATACATGGAGATCATATCCCCCCTTATGTATTATACATGGAGATCATATCCCCCCTTATGTATTATACATGGAGATCATATCCCCCCTTATGTATTATACATGGAGATCATATCCCCCCTTATGTATTATACATGGAGATCATATCCCCCCTTATGTATTATACATGGAGATCATATCCCCCCTTATGTATTATACATGGAGAGCATACCCCCCCTTATGTATTATACATGGAGATCATATCCCCCCTTATGTATTATACATGGAGAGCATATCCCCCCCTTATGTATTATACATGGAGATCATATCCCCCCTTATGTATTATACATGGAGATCATATCCCCCTTATGTATTATACATGGAGATCATATCCCCCTTATGTATTATACATGGAGATCATATCCCCCTTATGTATTATACATGGAGATCATATCCCCCCTTATGTATTATACATGGAGATCATATCCCCCCTTATGTATTATACATGGAGATCATATCCCCCCTTATGTATTATACATGGAGATCATATCCCCCCTTATGTATTATACATGGAGATCATATCCCCCTTATGTATTATACATGGAGATCACATCCCCCCTTATGTATTATACATGGTGATCATATCCCCCCTTATGTATTATACATGGAGATCATATCCCCCTTATGTATTATACATGGAGATCATATCCCCCCTTATGTATTATACATGGAGATCATATCCCCCTTATGTATTATACATGGAGATCATATCCCCCCTTATGTATTATACATGGAGATCATATCCCCCCCTTATGTATTATACATGGAGATCATATCCCCCCTTATGTATTATACATGGTGATCATATCCCCCCTTATGTATTATACATGGAGATCATATCCCCCCTTATGTATTATACATGGAGATCATATCCCCCCTTATGTATTATACATGGAGATCATATCCCCCCTTATGTATTATACATGGAGATCATATCCCCCCTTATGTATTATACATGGAGATCATATCCCCCCTTATGTATTATACATGGAGATCATATCCCCCCTTATGTATTATACATGGAGATCATATCCCCCCCTTATGTATTATACATGGAGATCATATCCCCCCCTTATGTATTATACATGGAGATCATATCCCCCCCTTATGTATTATACATGGAGATCATATCCCCCCCCTTATGTATTATACATGGAGATCATATCCCCCCTTATGTATTATACATGGAGATCATACCCCCCCCTTATGTATTATACATGGAGATCATACCCCCCCTTATGTATTATACATGGAGATCATACCCCCCCTTATGTATTATACATGGAGATCATATCCCCCCTTATGTATTATACATGGAGATCATATCCCCCCTTATGTATTATACATGGAGATCATATCCCCCCTTATGTATTATACATGGAGATCATATCCCCCCTTATGTATTATACATGGAGATCATATCCCCCCTTATGTATTATACATGGAGATCATATCCCCCCCTTATGTATTATACATGGAGATCATACCCCCCCTTATGTAATATACATGGAGATCATATCCCCCCTTATGTATTATACATGGAGATCATATCCCCCCCTTATGTATTATACTATTATACATGGAGATCATACCCCCCATTATGTATTATACATGGAGATCATATCCCCCCCTTATGTATTATACATGGAGATCATATCCCCCCTTATGTATTATACATGGAGATCATATCCCCCCTTATGTATTATACATGGAGATCATATCCCCCCTTATGTATTATACATGGAGAGCATATCCCCCCCTTATGTATTATACATGGAGAGCATATCCCCCCCTTATGTATTATACATGGAGATCATATCCCCCTTATGTATTATACATGGAGATCATATCCCCCCTTATGTATTATACATGGAGATCATATCCCCCTTATGTATTATACATGGTGATCATATCCCCCTTATGTATTATACATGGAGATCATATCCCCCTTATGTATTATACATGGAGATCATATCCCCCCTTATGTATTATACATGGAGATCATATCGCCCCCCCTTATGTATTATACATGGAGATCATATCCCCCTTATGTATTATACATGGAGATCATATACCCCTTATGTATTATACATGGAGATCATATCCCCCCTTATGTATTATACATGGAGATCATATCCCCCCTTATGTATTATACATGGAGATCATATCCCCCTTATGTATTATACATGGAGATCATATCCCCCCTTATGTATTATACATGGAGATCATATCCCCCCTTATGTATTATACATGGAGATCATATCCCCCCTTATGTATTATACATGGAGATCATATCCCCCTTATGTATTATACATGGAGATCATATCCCCCCCTTATGTATTATACATGGTGATCATATCCCCCTTTATGTATTATACATGGAGATCATATCCCCCCTTATGTATTCTACATGGAGATCATATCCCCCCCTTATGTATTATACATGGAGATCATATCCCCCTTATGTATTATACATGGAGATCATATCCCCCCTTATGTATTATACATGGAGATCATATCCCCCCTTATGTATTATACATGGAGATCATATCCCCCCCCCCTTATGTATTATACATGGAGATCATATCCCCCCCCCTTATGTATTATACATGGAGATCATATCCCCCCCCCCCCCCCTTATGTATTATACATGGAGATCATATCCCCATTATGTATTATACATGGTGATCATATCCCCCCTTATGTATTATACATGGAGATCATATCCCCCCTTATGTATTATACATGGAGATCATATCCCCCCCTTATGTATTATACATGGAGATCATATCCCCCTTATGTATTATACATGGAGATCATATCCCCCTTATGTATTATACATGGTGATCATATCCCCCCTTATGTATTATACATGGAGATCATATCCCCCCTTATGTATTATACATGGAGATCATATCCCCCTTATGTATTATACATGGAGATCATATCCCCCCTTATGTATTATACATGGTGATCATATCCCCCCCTTATGTATTATACATGGAGATCATATCCCCCTTATGTATTATACATGGAGATCATATCCCCCCTTATGTATTATACATGGAGATCATATCCCCCCCGTATGTATTATACATGGAGATCATATCCCCCCCTTATGTATTATACATGGAGATCATATCCCCCTTATGTATTATACATGGAGATCATATCCCCCCCTTATGTATTATACATGGAGATCATATCCCCCCCTTATGTATTATACATGGAGATCATATCCCCCTTATGTATTATACATGGAGATCATATCCCCCCTTATGTATTATACATGGTGATCATATCACCCCTTATGTATTATACATGGAGATCATATCCCCCTTATGTATTATACATGGAGATCATATCCCCCTTATGTATTATACATGGAGATCATATCCCCCTTATGTATTATACATGGAGATCATATCCCCCCCTTATGTATTATACATGGAGATCATATCCCCCCTTATGTATTATACATGGAGATCATATCCCCCCCTTATGTATTATACATGGAGATCATATCCCCCTTATGTATTATACATGGAGATCATATCCTCCTTATGTATTATACATGGAGATCATATCCCCCCTTATGTATTATACATGGAGATCATATCCCCCCCTTATGTATTATACATGGAGATCATATCCCCTCCCTTATGTATTATACGTGGAGATCATATCCCCCCTTAATCTCCTCTTCTCAGTAGAGAATACATTCAGTTCCTCTAATCTCTCCTCATAGCTGATCTCCTCCATGCCTCGTATCAGTTTGGTTGCCCTTCTCTGTACCTTCTCTAGTTCCCCAATATTCTTTTTGTGAATTGGAGCCCAAAACTGAACTGCATATTCCAGATGAGGTCTTACTAATGATTTGTACTCGGGGGGGGGGGGTGATATCTCTCTCTCTGGAGTCTATACCTCTCCTAATACAAGAGAGGATTTTGCTTGCTTTAGAACCCGTAGCTTTGCATTGCATGTAATCTACCAGAACCCCCCCGATTCTCCACCATTGATCCTCCCAGATCCTTCACCATTGATTCCCCCAGATCCTTCTCCACCATTGACCCCCCCCCCCCCCCCGATCCTTCTCCACCATTGACCCCCCCCCCCGATCCTTCTCCAATATTGACCCCCCCCCCGATCCTTCTCCACCATTGACCCCCCCCGATCCTTCTCCACCATTGACCCCCGATCCTTCTCCACCATTGACCCCCCCCCCCCCTATCCTTCTCCACCATTGACCCCCCCCCCGATCCTTCTCCACCATTGACCCCCCCCCGATCCTTCTCCACCATTGACCCCCCCCCCCCCCCAGATCCTTCTCCACCATTTACCCCCCCAGATCCTTCTCCACCATTGACCCCCCCCTGATCCTTCACCACCATTGATTCCTCACAGATCCTTCTCCACCATTGATTCCTCACAGATTCTTCTCCACCATTGACCCTCATCAGATTCTTCTCCACCACTGTCCCTGTCAAACACCTCCTGGCGGTATTTCTAGCAATCCACAGGACAGGATTCCCAGGAGCGTGGAGTCTAAGTCCCAGTCTGCTTGTTCACCAGGGCCCCTGATGGTGGGGATGGACTTGGAGCAGACAGTGACTAGGTTGCGGCCCCTGAGTACACCTGCCCGTGGTAGAGGGATCTGCCAGAGGTATATGCAGGTAGAGAGCCTGACGCGAAGAGGCGGAAGGCTGGAGCCGTGATGACTGGATCTGTGCAGGATGGATGGCAGAAGTAGTGAGCGTGGTCAGATGTGCCAGATCGGTAACAGTGGGGTCAACGTAGTACAAGGCAGCAGGCAAAGAGTTGTCGGGTCACTCGCCGGGTTCAGTAACAGGAGGTCAGATCAAATAGGGATATCCAGGAGAGAAGTCAAATGAGCCAGAGGTCAGAGCAGGAGAAGTCAGCAGAGGTCAGGATCAGGAGAAGTCAGCAGAGGTCAGGATCAGGAGAAGTCAGCAGAGGTCAGGATCAGGAGAAGTCAGCAGAGGTCAGGATCAGGAGAAGTCAGCAGAGGTCAAGATCAGGCAGGGTTGGTAACAAGTCAGTCAGCAGATACACAGGAACACAGGATATAAGACCATACGGCAATGAGAGTCTGTGCAGGGCAGGTTTAAATACTGTGCCCTGTCATTGGTGCCAGGCGAGCATCCTGCGATCGCGAGTGTACATGCGCGGCCACCACTGCCCAGGTCCTAGTGCCCGCCGGATAGAATGAATCGGCGTCCTGCACATGCGCACACCCGCATGCTGCCGCAATCCCTGACATTGCTCCCCCCCACGGGCATCCTCCGGATGCCCAACCAATCTCTCCTCCATGGGTGGCTACGATAGAACTCCCAGACAATTCTAGGGGCGTGAACATTCTGGGCCGGCTCCCACGAATTCTCCTCAGGACCATAGTCCTTCCACTTAATCAGGAACTGTGTCTGGCCGCCTCTTTTCCTGCAATCTATGATTGCTTCAACCTCAAATTCTTCTTGTTCATTAATGGTTATGGCCTCCGGAGGTCTGGACCTTCGGTCCGGGAAGGGATCTGGCACTGCTGGCTTCAGTAGCAACACATGGAAAACTGGGTGAATCTTAAAAGTTCCTGGAAGTGCCAGTTCATACGCCACTTCATTGATTTTCCGCTTCACCCGGAATGGACCCTTAAATTTCGGCCCCAGTTTTTTCAAAGGAGAAGACATCCTCATATTGGTAGAGTCTAGCGAGACCTGGTCCCCCGATTGCAGGCTTAGTTCAGCTCTTCTTCTGTCGAAAGCCCTTTTGCTGTCCTCCTGGGCCTTTGCAACAGCTTCTTGAAGCTCCTTGTTATTGGCAGAAAAAAAAACAGCATATTTTGCGTAGCAGGGACTGGGCTTTCAGGAATCGGGTCAGGTAAAAACGTGGGGTGAAACCCGTAATTGGCAAAAAATGGGGATTGCCCTGTAGCAGAATGATTTGTGTTATTGTACGCAAATTCAGCCAATGGCAAGAGCGCCAGCCAGTCATCCTGGAGGAAAGATGTGTAGCATCTCAGGTACTGTTCCAACGTCTGGTTCGTCCTTTCCGTCTGCCCATTTGTCTGTGGGTGGTAGGCAGACGAGAAGGACAGTTTGATTCCCAAAACCTCGCATAATGCTTTCCAGACTTTAGATGTAAACTGGACCACTCGGTCTGAGACAATATCTTCTGGAATTCCATGGAGCCTTACCACTTCTTTCACAAAGATTTGTGCCGTTTCCAGAGCCGAGGGTGGGTTCTTTAGCGGCAGGAAATGGGCCATCTTTGACAAGCGATCCACAATTACGAAAATCGCTGAATGGTCTTGAGATGGTGGAAGCTCCACTATAAAATCCATGGAGATCATCTGCCATGGCCAGTCAGGTATAGGCACAATCTTTAGCCATGCTTGGCCACCAGAACGTATGCTAGAGTAACTCTAGGATCTTTGCAATTCCAAAATGGCCTGCCAGTGTATGGTGATG